>NC_085024.1:13365161-13462746 GCF_963692335.1 Osmerus eperlanus
TTCATTCACTCGCAGCACTTCACCCAGTACTGGGAAGTCCTTGGGAGAGGGCCAAATACTGGACAGAGGTGTTGTATTGTTGCAGTAGAGTGACAGCAGTGTGTGTGTGTGTGTGTGTGTGTGTGTGTGTGTGTGCGCGCAGGCCAGAGGCCTCCTCCAGGACCCCCCCGAGGCTGATGTGCAGCTCAGCGGCCAGATTCAGGACTACCAGGACGACAGCGAGGAGAACGGCAAACGGGCCTACAGGTACGTGTGTGTGTGTGTGAGACCGTGTTCATGAGTGTGTGTGTGTGACCGTGGTCATGAGTGCGTACGTCCGAGAGCGCCTAGCAGGCAGCGTGGCCACTCGACAGTAAGGGCCCTCCTCCCCTCCGATGCCTTCGGCTCGCCAACAGTATCCTGCTCACGTCAGAGCCCCCTCCAGGCAGGCGGAGCGAGTGGCTCTAATGACCCGTCCATGTCCGCTCCCTGGGTCGGCCCGTTGACGAGGACCCCCCCCCCCCCCCTCCTGATTGGATCCTGGGCGGGCGGCGTCGCCTCCTGAAGAGCCCTTCTCGTTCGCTTCTGCCGCGCTCTCGCCTCGTCCGATGAGACGTTTGTTTTTTTTGCGGGCGCCTCATCAGAACGAGCGTGCGTTTGATTAGAGCGTCGGGGGGTTCCCGACGGCCCCTCACTTGAGACCCCCCCGGCGCCCCAGCTGCGTCACTCCGAGTGGGCTGAAGGGGGGGAGGACGGGTGAAGGAGAGGGGGGGGGGGGAGGGCAGGTGCTGGGGGGGATCACGTATTTCCTTATTTTGTTCCGCCTCTCCGCTTTTGTGTTTGCCGCACGCGCTCGGGCTTTTATCCGGGGTGCTTCATGTCAGGTGCAATGTGGGAGCCGGGGCGGAGATGAAACGGCAGAGAAGCGTGGGGGGGAGGGGGGGGGGGGGGGTGGGAGGGAGGGATGGGGAAGAGGAAAGTGTGAGGGACAGGGGTTTGGACACCGGAGCGCCCGTCTCTGACGCACACAGTCTGTGCGGGCCCCGTTCCTCTCGGCTGTAGCGTTTGCCGTGGGCGGGCGGGAGCGGGCTCGCGTTTGACGCCGCGCCCGCCGACGAAAGACCCGCTCGCTCGGTTCTCCGGCCGCGCACTCCGCTTCTACACTTTCACACGACGACAGACATTTGATGGCTCTCTATTTCTCTCAGCTGTCTCCCCGCCCCCCCCGCCCCTGTCAAGCACGCTCGCACACACACAGCGTTGGTTCTGGAGGGTTGCTTGTCTGATTGATGGTGCTGTCCATAGCAGTTCTCTCCCTCAGTGGACTCACTGCTGAGGGGAACACTTTTTTTTTTTTTCATTTTCTCTCCGTATCCTTTTCTCTTTTTCTTTCTCTTTTCTTTCTTTCATTCACTCTCTCTGTCCCCCATGTTCTCTCTCTCTCTCAACCCTTACTCGTTCGCCTCCCTCTCTTTCTTACACCCCCCCCCTCTCGCTCTCTCTCTCTCTCTCTCTCTAATCGTCCCATGCTTGCCCCCAGGTGCAACTGGTGCAGCAAAGCCTTCAAGAAGTCGAGCCACCTGAAGCAGCACATCCGCTCGCACACGGGAGAGAAGCCCTTCAGGTGCAACCTGTGTGGCCGGGCCTTCGTGTCGGCAGGGGTGCTCAAGTCCCACCTCAACACGCACACGGGTGAGGCGGCAGCACACGCACACCTGTCGACACCCTGACACGCCCCGCACGCACCTACTGACCCTTCTCTCCCCCCCCCCCCCCCCTCCCAGGGGTGAAGGCCTTCCGGTGCAACGTGTGCGGCGCCTCGTTCACCACCAACGGCAGTCTGAACCGTCACATGATCATCCACATGAAGCCCTACAAGTGTCCCATGTGCGACGAGAGCTTCCGGAGCAGCCTGCTCTGTCGCAAGCACCTGAAGAAGGCGCACGCGCTGGAGGACAGAGGTACGGGCGCGCGCGCTCGCATCCCTGTACGCCTGGACGCACGCACAGACAGACCCCCCCCCCCACGAGCACACGTCACCACCCACTTACACATGCACACACACACAGTTAAACACGTACACCCTCACACACCGAAATGCCTTCTTTCTTTCTCTCTCCCTGTTTTCCCTTCCGTCTCCCTCACCCGCGCCCAGGCCTGGAGGAGGAGGATGTGGAGGAGGAGGAGGAGGAGCGCGACCCCATGGCCACCAAGAGGAGCCGTGCCGACATCATCACCTTCACGGAGGAGCAGGCGGCCGAGCTGGCCAAGACCAGCCCCGGGGAGGAGGCGTCCGTCTCTGAGAAGGTCAGTCCTCCGGTCCTCGAGGCTCTCCGGAGCCCTCGGAGCACATCTGCACCCCCCTGACCAGCCCCCTCCACACCGCCATCGCAGTCACGCACGGGGAGAGTCGCGTCACATGACGTGTACGGCACCAGTCAAAAGCGAACTGAATTGGATGGGAAAAGGTGTCCAAACTTTTGACTGGTACTGTGCATACATACAGTTTGTGTGTGAATATATATATCCCCCCCCCCCGCCGCCCCGCCCTCCCATGAACGATGAGTGTGTCGAAACGCCGGTCCGCGGCGTTCCGGCTCACGCGTGCTGTGTGCGTGACTCCAGGTGCTGGCCCAGTCTGCGGCGGAGAGGGACCGCATCAGTGAGATCAAGGACAAGGCCGTGGAGCTGGACACGGAGCCCAAGTTCGCCAACTGCTGCAACTTCTGTCCCAAGAGCTTCAAGAAACCCAGTGACCTCGTCAGGTGAGGCGCGCGCGCGCGCACGCACACTCTCGCTCTCTCTCTCTCAAACACACTCGGGGCCCGCCCTCAATCGTTCAGTCCCATTGGTGGGATTGAACGTCCTGAAAATCTCACCTCGTGGACACCTTTAAAAGATACTTTCTCAACCAACAATATACTCAAAGACACACTGCTACCATCGATTCCAAATCACCCTTTCCTCTCCTTTCTCTTCACCTCTCTTCTCCTCTCTTTCACCTCTCTTCTCCTCTCTTCTCCTCTCTTCTCCTCTCTTGTCCTCTCTTCTCCTCTCTTGTCCTCTCTTCTCTTCTCCTCTCTTCTCCTCTCTTCTCCTCTCTTGTCCTCTCTTCTCCTCTCTTCTCCTCTCTTCTCCACCCCTCCCTCTCGTCCTCCCCTCACCCGCACTCCACGCGGGGCTCAAGTTACCGCGCCCACTTCGACTTCCTTCTTCTTCAGAGAAGCTTGGGGGGATTTGAAAAAGCTTGTGAATTATTCATCAGCTGGAGTGTGTTGGTTTGAAATGTTGGAGCTCCGTGGAAGACGCCTCTGTGGAAGCAGAACCTGGGGCTGTGTTTGTGTTTACGCTGGCTTTCAGCTGGGATCGTTGCCCAAATGGATTGGCACTATAACTTATCTTCTAAATCTGTGTTTAAACCTGTACACTTTGTCTCCCTATCTCTCTCTGTGTCTCTCTGTCCGCGTCTGTCTCTGTCTCTCTCTCTCTCTCTGTGTCTGTCTCTGTCTCTCTCTGTGTCTGTCTCTGTCTCTCTCTGTGTCTGTCTCTGTCTCTCTCTGTGTCTGTCTCTGTCTCTCTCTGTGTCTGTCTCTGTCTCTCTCTGTGTCTGTCTCTGTCTCTCTCGCCCCCGTCCAGGCACATCCGTATCCACACAGGAGAGAGGCCGTTCAGGTGCGATGAGTGTGGCAAGACCTTCACAGTCAAGTCCACCCTGGACTGTCACGTAAAGACCCACACAGGTCAGCGGGGGACGTCTGAAGGGGCGGATGAATGTGGACTGACAACAGATAGATGGAGAGATAGACGGGTTGATGGATGCGTATGAGAATCTTCCCCACATGTCATCGAGATGGCGCGCTGTGTGAAAAGGCTTATCAGATGTAGCTGGGCTGTTATTGTCAACAAGCTCTGCAATCATTCATAAGCGTATTATTATGTAAATCGCCCGTGAGCCTGAATGGTATTTACATTTACATTTTACATTTAGTCATTTAGCAGACGCTCTTATCCAGAGCGACTTACAGTAAGTACAGGGACATTCCCCCCGAGGCAAGTAGGGTGAAGTGCCTTGCCCAAGGACACAACGTCAGTTGGCATGACCGGGAATTGAACTGGCAACCTTCGGATTACTAGCCCAATTCCCTCACCGCTCAGCCACCTGACTCCCCTATTTACTGGCTATATTCACGATAGAGGAGAGGAAGTTTGAACGAGGGGAAGTATTGTCATTAGAGAGACTATAGAGTGGAGGAGTGAAGGAGGAGGATAGAGATCTCCTTTCATCTCTCTCTCCAAAACCATCACTATCACATCGCTGCTGGGGCGTGACTCACTGGTTGAGACAGCGAGTTCCTCAAATACCTGATAACCCTGCTTCCTCTATAACCATCACCCCGTTTCAAGTTTCAAGTTTTACTGTCAGGTGCACAGAACAACACAAGGTCAGACTGGGCACTGATATTCTTGGGACAAGGCAACGCGAGCAGCCTAGCATGACATAACAAATAAGTACTAAGAACATAGATTATGTCTATGATAAACTCAAATAAAATAGAAACAAATTAATATATAGTAATAAACATCCTAATATACAAAAAAAAGTGTGCAATATACAATAATACATATTATGCACTATTACACATAATGACCTATATTAACCTTATAGTCCTATGCTACTAGCCTAAGACAAGACCTATACTAACCTAAGACCCTGCTCCCTCTATCTCTCCTCTATAACCATCACCTTGCTCGCTCTATTTCTCCTCTATAACCATCACCTTGCTCGCTCTATCTCTCCTCTATAACCATCACCCTGCTCCCTCTATCTATAACCATCCCTCTACTCTGACAGTCAGATCAGACAGGTATCTGATAGCTATTCATGACCCTGGGGAATCATGTGTTGTGGTAATTCATTCAGTTACTGATTGATTATGCATTCATGCATTTATTATACATTCATTCATTCATAAATGCATTCATTTATATATTCATTCATCCACCGCTGCAACTGTTATCAGAGGTCAAATGTCTGTTGGGAGCTGTCTGTGTATACCAACAACCAAGATGTCTCCCTGCAGGTCAGAAGCTCTTCAACTGCCACATGTGCAACACCTCCTTCTCCACCAAGGGCAGCCTGAAGGTCCACATGCGCCTGCACACCGGCTCCAAGCCCTTCAAGTGCCCCTACTGCGAGCTGCGCTTCCGCACCTCGGGCCACCGCAAGACCCACATCCAGTGCCACTCCAGGCCCAGCTCGGAGGGCCGCAAGGCCAAGCGGGCAGCCTCGGCCCGGGCCCAGCAGAGCCAGCAGGCCGCGGAGCAGGACCAGGCCTCGGCCCAGCAGGTCCAGGCGGGCGCGGAGGGGCTGCACCTGCTCCAGACCAGCTCGTCTGACCCCAACCTCTACCTCCCGGCCAACCAGGTCCTCACGGGCCAGTTCGACCAGAGCCTGCTGCAGCAGGGCCTGGTTGGACAAGCTATCCTGCCTGCCTCCATGTCAGGTAGTCTAAACCCATCTTACCCTAACCTTCATGTCAGGTAGTCTAAACCCATCTTACCCTAATCTTCATGTCAGGTAGTCTAAACCCATTTTACCCTAACTTTCATGTCAGGTAGTCTAAACCCATCTTACCCTAACCCTCCATGTCAGGTAGTCTAAACCCATCTTACCCTAACTTTCATGTCAGGTAGTCTGAAACCCATCTACCCCTGAATCGAGCTCAAAGACCAGGACTCTGTCGCTGAGAAGAAGTAGACCCTTCTGTTTTTTTCCTCCTCTCTCTCCAATAAGAATGTGACTCTGTTCAAACAAGCATCCAATAGGAATGTTGCATTGTGCATCAACTCTGGCTCACATCAGCTGTAATCCCTGGTTGGTTGGAACGCTTCTCCCTGTCCTAGACGCCAGCCGTGAAATTAATATCCCTTGCTCTGCTACACCCCATCACTCGCTCTCTGCAGCCCACGATAATTCTGTCTAAGCCCCGCGTCCCTTATCTCTGAAAGCAGGCTCTTGGAAATATTCATACTTACTCACTGCAGAAAGTACTTTTCATACTCAAAACAGTACAGGAAATGAAGTTCAGACTCTCACGATACAGGGAGGACTGTTCATACTCACACTACAGGGAGTAATGTTCATACTCTCACGATACAGGAAGTGATGTTCATACTCTCACGATACAGGAAGTAATGTTCATACTCTCACGATACAGGGAGGACTGTTCATACTCACACTACAGGAAGTAATGTTCATACTCTCATGATACAGGAAGTTATGTTCATACTCTCACGATACAGGAAGTTATGTTCATAGTCTCACGATACAGGAAGTCATGTTCATACTCTCACGATACAGGCAGTAATGTTCATACTCACACTGTGCAGGAAGTACTATTCAACAGGAAATAGTGTTCATACTCACACTACTGGAAGTTCATAGTCACACCCTACAGGAAGTACACATTTTGATATGCTACAATACCCCCTAGTCTAAATAATGTGATTGTGTGTGTGTGTGACAGGGGGTGACCTGACCGTGTCTCTGTCGGAGGGCCTGGCCACCCTAGAGGGGATCCACCTGCAGCTGACCTCAGCTAACCTGGTGTGCCCCAACGTCCAGATCTCTGGGATCGACACCAGCAACATCAACAACATCACCTTGCAGGTAGCATGCGCGTCTGTCGCTGGGTAAAGGTGTGTTTGCGTTTCAGGAAGGGATCACGTGTGGCGATATTAGCAGCTTACCTAAATGTCGCCAGCCATTAGTTTTCCTTTCCTAATTTAGCGAGCTTAACCCATGTGACCCCCCTTGGTCCCCGTCCCCAGATCGATCCGGCCATCCTCCAGCAGACCCTCCAGCAGGGCGGCCTCCTCTCTCACTCCCTGACCTCTGACCCCGGCCTGACCTCGCACCTGGCGTCCGGCGACCCCGGGGGGCTGCCCGCCAACGTGGTGCTCCAGCCCCTCACCAGCCTGGCGCTGCAGCCCTCCAGCATGGCCGCCTCCGGCACCAGCATGGGGGGCCTGGGAGAGCCAGACGGCTCAGGTAGGACACAGCACCACACGGCCTTGCTGTCCTGTGGCAGGGGCTCTTTCTGGGGGGGGGGGGGGGCTTTGAGCCGGCACCTCACACAGCAGGACAATCGAGGCAAGGTCTGGACTGGTCTTGTCTGGACTTGACTGACCCTACTAGACGAGACCAAACTTGGTCAGGAAAGCAAAGTGTAAAACAATGGAAGATGGTGCCCTTGTGTAAGCTAGGCTGTACCCCCCCCCCCCCCGATCCCCCTTTCCCTCCAGGTTCCCAGGAGCTGGGTCATGTGATGAGCTCGGGGCTGGTGCCGGGTGGAGCCGGGGGCCATGAGATCACCCTGACCATCAACAACTCCAGCCTGACTCAGGCTCTGGCCCAAGCCCAGGCAGCCGGGGTCAGCGCCGGAGCAGGGAACCCTCAGGAAATCACCCTCACCATCTCGGGTAAGGGAACACACACTCCCAGCAACACGGTATGACCAGCTGTCAGGTGTCACCAAACAAAGCCTGCAAGTGTTTGCTGTCACCTACGCAGACTGTGACTGACCTTTACTCGGACTTGCTGACAGGGATTGTGGTGCTTGGAGAGTCTGGCTGGAGAGGGGGGGGGGGGTGCTTGGGGAGTTATTTCTGGGTCGGGAGGGTGCCTGTACAGTTCGTCTGCGTGGCGCATGGTACCAGAGTGAAGGTGTGTTCGACGTCACGCGGCGACCAATCATATTTGTGTCCCATTTTACGTGACAGCGCCACGGCATAATCATTTGAACCCCACTGCAATCACTTGTCACTGAAACCTAGCTGAAAGTGCCATTGGGTATACCCGATGACTAACATGAGCGCCTCCAGACCACGGTAAAGCAGAAAACGTCCGACGGCGACGGCTCCGTTTTCGTCTCCTCTCCCGACTGCGAGCGGCAACCCTCCCCTATCTGTGTCCATCCAGCCGACGTCGAACACCTCTTGACTGTTCCTCCCCCGTCCCTGTTTCCACAGGTCAGGACCTGCTGTCACAGCCCAGCGCCTCCGCTGGAGGGGAGATGAACGGTGGCATCAGACTGTCATCGCCCCTCGTAACCCAGACGGCCAACGCCACTCTGACCCTCAACAACGACCACCTCCTACCTCATAGTACCTCCAACGCTGGCATGACTGGTACGTGTGTGTGTGTGTGATTGAAAGAGTTGCTGCATCCAGTAATACAGAAAGGAGTTTGCTCACACTGAAGTCCCTGCCCATCTTTTCTCCTGCCAGTCACCAGCCTGCCGTCCAGCACCGCCCTATCACAGACTGCCGTGTCACAGAGCCTGGTGATGTCATCAGGGAGCGTGGTGGATGGAAGCGTGACCCTCACCCTGGCCGACACGCAGGGCATGCTCGATGCTGTCACCCTGAACTTGAACGCACAGGTACACACACACACACACACTATACATATCTCAGATATCTTTGTGACACATAGAGCCACTGTAATCATATTTAGCCTGTACACACACACATACACATTGGTGTAAGACTGTCCTGTCTCTCCAGGGTCAACAGTTTCCTGCAGTGCTGAACGAGTCTGGTCTCTCGGGGCAACCAGCAGGCTCCACACAGCAGGTCATCCTCGTTAGCCACACCCCCAACGGCCCTGATCGATCATCCGACAACGGCTTCAGAGTCAGTCTCTCTTGTGTGTGTGTGTGTGTGTTTACAGACAAAACATGATTACAGTGGCCACATACACAGTCGTACACAAAATATCTTAGTGATTTATAGCGAGTGAGCACAGTGTGTGTGTGTGTGTGTTAACCCTGCGCGTCCATGTTGCAGCTGGCCGAGGCGGCCCAGGTGTGTGTGAAGGCGTCGGAGGCGGAGCCTCCCAAACAGAACCAGTGTTTCTACTGTGACCAGGTGTGCCAGAGCGCCAACACGCTGAGACGGCACTGCCGGCAGGCCCACGGCAAGGAGCGCTGCCACGTCTGCCGGGCCTGCGGCAAGGCCTTCAAGAGAGCCACACACCTCAAGGTGGGCCTGCTCGCACACACACACACTCGCGCACACACACTAGCGAATGCGCACTCACATGTGCAGGCACACACACACACACACACGCAGGCACACACACATGCAGGCACAGAAATACACACGCAGGCACACGCACACACACGCAGGCACACACACATGCAGGCACAGAAATACACACGCAGGCACACACACACACACGCAGGCACACACACATGCAGGCACAGAAATACACACGCAGGCACACACACACACACACAGGCAAACACACACGTTTTTTTGCGTGGCAGCTGAGCCTTGATCCTCCCTCTCTGAGTCTTGAATGTGATTAGGCTCCAGAGTTGTGCTGGAGTCTACAAATGACAGTGTTCTCTAAGGCTTGCTGGTCTCGGGTGGGTGTGTGCGTGTGCTTGTGTGTGCTTGTGTGTGCCCCTCTCCTCTCTCTCCGGATCCTAAAAACACAGTAATTGCTCCATGAGAAGCCAAGAAAAAGTTTCATCTTTTAGAAACATCTCCTCTGACACACGTTTGAGGTCAAGGATGGCTTTATTTGGAGAGGACCTGTGCGCACACACACACACACACACACACACACATACACATACACATACAGTATATGTATATACAGCAGCTGTCTGAAGGGCCCGTCTGTTGTCCACTCTGGGAAGAAGAGCCACTCCACGTAACAGCCCCTCATCACGGAAGCAGTCGAAGCTCTCCCCTTCTCTCCTCTCCTCTCGTCCCCTCCTCATCTCCCTTTCTCTCTTCTCGCCCCCCCTCCCTCTTCCCCTCTCCTTTATTCCTCCTCTCATCTCGGCTCCTCTCCTGGGAGCTTACTACTCACGTCTGAGGGCTCTCTGCCGTGCAGGTCCAACCATCTGCCCTTCCTGGTTGACTTGATGTATTGCTCCCCTAGGAATGAATAAGAGTCATCTTATAGACCTCGAACAATCCAATCCATCCGTAAAAGAAAAAGAAAAAGTATTTATCCTTTAGTGAAGAAGGTAGGTCTTGGGAAATGTCCGGTATTACTGAGTGTGTGTGTGTGTGTGTGTGTGTGCGTGCGTGCGTGCGAGTGAGAAAGAGAGAGAGACGTGTAAGGGTAACTCTAACATGTTGCCCCTGCAGGAACACGAGCGCGTGCACAAGCGAGGCCCCTCCCCCAGCTCCCGCAGGCCGCGCCACTTCAACTGCACCGTCTGCGTCAAGGCCTTCACCAAACCCAGCCAGCTGGAGAGACACAACCGCATACACACAGGTAATACACACATACGCATGTAAAACAAACACACACACACAGGTAACACCCACACACAGGTAACACACGCAGGTAACCCACGCATACACATGTAACCCACACATACACACACAGGTAACACACACACTCATACATGACTGTTTAGACACACTTGTAAATCGCACACAAACTGGTAACACACCCATCTAACATACTGGTGACACACAACACACGCACCTTTGGAATGCTTGCGTCACACTAAATGACTTTTGGACATTTTGTTGCTGAGATCATTCAGAGAGATTGTGTGTGTGTGTGTGTGTGTGTCGCTCCTTCCAGGAGAGCGTCCTTTCAAGTGTGAGCAGTGCGACAAGGCGTTCAACCAGAAAAGCTGCCTGCAGGTGCACATGGTGAAGCACACGGGAGAGAAGCCCTTCAAGTGTGAGGTCTGCAGCATCGGCTTCACACAGAAGAGCAACATGAAGTTACACATGAAGAGGCTGCATGACTATGGTAAGGAACACAGACGCAAGCCTACACACACGAGGGACCTGCCGGGGGAGACATCCAGGGCCAATTGTCCATCGGGTTGACTTGGAGCTAATGCTAATGCTAACTCCCCGACCCCATCCAGCCCCAGCTCAGATCCAAGTCTCACTGGAGACGGAGGAAGTGGAGGAGGTGGAGGTGACCCCGGAGCTCCACCTGGAGGAGGTTGTCCAGGAGTCGTCCGGAGACTGGCAGTGCAGCATGCCCGGCGTCTTTCCCTAGTCGCCGTCTGAAGCGACTCACACGCCACCGAGGCATCATGGGTCATGTAGTCCACATAACCTAGCCCCCTAGCCACTGTTAGTTGCATGCTTTTGTGAACAAACTGCACTTTTTCTGAACGTGTCCTTCCCAGGCTGACAAAGGTTTTTGCGTCGGAAACAGACAAAACAATTGTGCTATTTGTGTCTTTCTGTTTCAAAAAAGGTCAACATAGATTAGCCTAAAACCCGGGAAGAATATGCAATGTCTTCGTTTTTTCTTCTCAGGCTTTAAACTTTTGGGACTGTTATATTAGTTCCCTTCGTTCTGGTTCTAAGGCAACCCTCATCCAAAATATCAGAGAGGACAGAACTCTGAGGAAAGTGAGCTTTCAGATATTTTGGCCCTCGTGTGTGGCCGTCTACTCTCATGTTCGTCCCGTGCCAGCCTCCAAAACCAGGAACAGGCTTTGTCCAAACGCCGCGCTTTTGTGCAGTTTACTGAGGGAAAAAAAGTTTTCTTCTCTCCTTTTCATGACATTATATTTTTGTATGTTTATACTCTACAGTTTTTGTAAAAGGCAAGCTAAATCTACTTTTTCCCCATATGTTTTGTTTTGTCGAACGTTCTTTTGCCATGTAAAATAGAAGGTGGCCTTGAATGGGTCTAAGTGCTAACAAGGGGAGCTTAAATGTTCCCCTCCAAGTAAAGGTGCTCCTCTTCGTCTCTGTATGAGAACCCCGATAAAAACACTTTGTAGAACATTTTGCAGGTTCTAACCAGAACCTGTGTTTGACAAAATGATGTAGAGTAGACCTTGTGAAACCACTATAGACGTCTTCTGTGTAACATCTTCGGCTGAACCATGACCACTCTGACCATGAGTGGCATGAGGCTGACAGAATTCATGCACAGCCCTTTTTTATACAATATTTTATTTTGTAAATAGTGTACGATAGATGCCTATTTTCTGATGGTAAGGGTGAACAAGCTCTTTGTCCAGCTATGCCAGTGTACAAAGACTATAAGCTGTTGAGATTTAGTCAGGCGAGAATGTATTTTTTAATGTTCAGAAAATGTTTAATAAAACAAATTTTCTACTTCTTTTCTGGTATTTAATAGTACTGTATACCCTAACAAAAACATTTGTTGAAATAGACTGAAATAATTCCCTTTAATATTAGATTTTAGGTCAGAGAGTGGAAGCCTTTTGTCCAGACTGTGTAGTCCCTACAGTACCTTCAGGATAGTATCACATTTCCCTAATGAAGATGCAGTTACGGTACAAAACCAACAACCTCAGGTGCCAGGAGTGTGGGAGGACCCACAAGCTGCTAGCGGAGTCATGGTGACTAAAACCATCTGTAGGCTGTGAGGGCCCACATCAGATCTGTGACCTGAAATAACCTTCTCCGATCTAAGATTGCAGAAGGGTAACCAGAAATAGTGCAACATAGAAGAATCTTCTAGAAATTGTGCATGTGTGTTATACACAAATACAATATTAAAGTGTGTATATATAAATAATTATTTTTGTTATTTTGCAAATACATTTATTCATTTAGCAGACGCTTTTATCCAAAGTAATACAGTAATTTAGATATATATTTCACGTGTACATATATTAAACATTACCGGACACACTATGGTGTGGTTTGTTTGTTCCTGAACTGATCAAACAGAAGGGCAGCAACAGACAGTTTTGTTGAATTTGTAATTGATTTATTTTTATTTCAAGTTAAGTGGCTGGTCATACATATATTTATTATAGGTACAACAATGAGGGTCTCGAGTTTAATTTACATTCATTCACAGGACCCATACGGAAATGCGCACACACACACACAGGTAACACACGTGCACAAGCACACACACAAACACTCGCACACACATGCAGACACACACACACGGAGATGTGTGTAGGAGGAATGGGGAGAGGCAGAGAACGCTACAGACTACACATGCCTATTGTACAGTAAAACACAGGGTTCCTTTTATAAACAAGGACAGTATAGTGGTGTTGGTAGTACAATGTTTATCTGTCATAACCTTATTGACGACTCTCCCTCATAAATTTCCCGAACTATCATCGTTCGCATCTTTTTCAGATACTTTGATATTTAGTTACAGTATTGAGCACCTTTGTGAACGTGTTTGTGTTTCAAAATCCACATGAGACAACAGGAAATCAGTTGTTTGGCACTTAGAGCAAAAAATGGCATCGCTTCAGCTAGCTGTTTTGTATTCTTTGTTGGTTCTGTTCTTTAAAGCCGGAGACCGTTAAAACAAAAAGGACGACGTGTCTAGACTACAACTACAAGCAGGGGGGGGGGGGGGCTTTATCTCTGAGCGCGCTCAGTACATAGGGTGGCGGCGCCAGCAGAAGCGTTCTTTCAGAGAAGAGACGCTGCCATGCAGGGATCAAACCAGTGCACTTCAGAAGAATCGGTTAGGTCTATGGTCGGGACAATCCCGGAGCCATCTCGTAACGTTAGTGTTTACTTCAGCCATGACAATCGACTGGAAATCAAATAAAAATGAAGCAGTGTTAGAAACTATGGACTATCATTCAGTCATTGTTACAATTTATTGCATAGATTTTTAGAGGGTTAACACATTTTTGTAACCACCGAAGTTCACAGCCAATAAGAGATCCTAATGTAAAACATGGAAGGACAGCACATTTAAGACGAGACATGATTGGCCAAGATGTGAGGGGAGGTGTTGAAAAAAAAAACACAAAGCCCAGTGGGCCACAATTATAAATGAGAGGATGAGTTAGTCCACTCATGAAACAGACTATGACAGGCTTGACCTGTATGACGAGAGACAATTTCGACAGGACGAAAAACCACTCTTTACTGAGCCAGAACTGGACCTGGTCATTCTGGGCCTGCTGACATGCTATTGGTCAGGTCAAAGGAACATCCACCATCTTTACCCCAGGTCCAACTCAGCTAGCCAGCCAGATCAGACATATTTTAGACACAGAGACACAAAGGCTAAAGCATGGTGGCTAGAGACCTATTTGACAGGTAACTTGAGAAGTACATGACACATAGCTAGACAACTATACAACAAGTAGCTAGAGAGTCATATGACAGGTAGCTGAAGACATAAGATGGAGGAATGGGGGGGGGGGGGGGTGGATGCCTGCAACTGCAGTTCACATGGTGGAGGACGAGGAGAAGACGGATGGGGGGGAAGAGGAAAGCTGCATGGGGGACACATGCCAGATGAGACAATGCTGAGACAGATTGTGTTGCTACTACCAGCCAAGGAGGGAAAGAGGCATCAGAGTTACAGTCTAGGTTAGAGAGTTAGAGAAGCAGGGAGAGATTTTGTTTTTCTTCTGTTTTCCCACTGTAGTCCCTTAGTTATGACATTTGCCCAGGCGCTGTTGAAAGGGGTGCAGAGAGGGACCTCAGCGTTTGGCTGGAGAAGCACTTCGACTTCCTCCCTGGAGGAGCAACGGGAAATGCATGAATTAGTTGAAAAGACAACAGAAACATGAATATATTCCTTCAGAATGGATCGTTATTGCAAGTCACAAAGGATTAATACTTCAAAGACCCTCAAGGTTTGTGTCTTCAGTTTTTCCTGACAGTATTGTGAGTGGTAATAAACATTTTCTGAAGCAAATGTTTTCCTCCTCTTGGGGACCTGACAAATAGTTTGCATCACTGTGGACACTGGATCCTTTGAGACAAAACTACCAACTTGCCTACTGGCCAAGAAGGCAGATATGATGTTCAATTTAACAGGAGCTTATTCCAAGAATAGACTAGCATTTTTTCTGTTTAGATGGTGAAGTAGGAGGGGCCAAGGATCTAAATGGTACACAGATTATACAAATGAGACAAAGCTTTGGGGAGAATGATTGGACTAAAGATAATCCATATCGTACAAAGCTGATAAATCTTTACACACAGAAAGGAGGGCAGCCTTTGCTTTGAGCCTTTCGAACAGCCATTTGAGCTGGAAATAATTATTGGTCAGAGAAAAACGAATTAAAATGCTAAACATGTAAAAAAAAAACTTTACAAAGAACTAATAGAGTGTAAAATGGAAACTTTTGTATCTGTTCATCACCATAACTGCAGTACAGTGTAGGCCTTTCATAAATTGTAGCTGAACAGCAGCTCCATTATCATACTGTAGCTAGTAATAAGTATGCCTAGCTATGGTGTAGTATAAGTAGGCAAGGTATACCTATCATAAGCTAAGGAGTGCCTTTACAAAATCATTGCACTCCCCTGCCACCGCTCCCCCCCCTCCCCCCCTCCCTCCCTCCCTCCCTCCCTCCCTCCCTCCCTCCCTCCCTCCCTCCCTCCCTCCCTCCCTCCCTCCCTCCCTCCCTCCCTCCCTCACACCTCTCATCCTTCCCCACCAAGCTAATTAACTGACTATGACTGAGCCTATCTTTTGCTATGCTCGGCAGGAACCCTGTTGGAATGAACCCAGGCCAGAGAAGATAGAGACTTGCTGGAGCGTGTCCCTCAAATTATCCCGCACCAATCCGTGAGCCTCACTCTCTTTCAGGTAAACAAACCAACAATATCTAAACAAGGCGCCCACAAGGATCGCACAACCTGAGTCGTGATGGCGGTTATGAGGCAGCGCAGCGCCGTCTGTGCTACGGCGTGGAATGTATCAGAAGCCACAAAGTCTAGAAAACATCCAGCCGATGATGGAATGGTAGTTATTGCCCTTTAGCGGTTAGCATAGCCCTCTCCAGTCGCCACCATTGCCAGCAATCAAACAGTATTGACACCTGGCTCTCCAATAGCCTTACTGGGCAGTAATGTTGCTTGCAAGTAACAAAGGCATTAACCTACCTTCAAAATTGCATCATATATTGTGATGACTATCTTTTAACTGTCTACCAGCTTGGAAAGGTGGAACATTCATAGCGATTTAAGCGTAGGCCTATGTTATTTGTCACTTGTCGGTTAGGCTACTCACTGAATGTGTGGTGTCATCACTGAGGTGGAGAAGATATTCAGAAGAGATCGAGAACGTGATTAGTGTGAAACATTGCATCATATACCAATCAATGAATGAGCCAAGAAGAATCGTCTTTAGAGATTGAGTTTAGGTTATTTTATCACTACGGAAGCTGTTTGTTTTGCAGGTAAAAATTTTTTTTATCAGGCCTACCATTTTGAAGATCTTGGACAGGGTTCCCTGGCCGTCAGTAGGGCTGGCCTTCTTAGCCTTGGCAGACTGCGACTTCTGAGAGCCCTTGAGAAGAGACAAATGAAAAGAAGGGGGGATGATTAGAGTGAGACAAAAGAAGGAGGTGGAGAGAGAGAGGGTGAGCCGACAGAGACGCTTTCAGGACAGACTATGGAGTGTCCGGAGCCTGCCTCAGTATCAGATCCTAGTGTCTATTCCAACCCACCAGTCAGGGATGGACTGGAGGGAGGCCAAACTGAGCCCAGATCATTAATGACTCTGACCCGAACAAGATCAGTAGGCTATGAGTCAGCGGTGTGTCACTTTACAATAACATAAAAGGGTTTCATGTCAATGCCCTCTGATACAATACATTTTAATCTCATCACCGTGCCTTGAAGATTGATGTTTAAGATTGAGAAGAGAAACCATCGAGATGAAACCGAGATTAAACATCTATCAGGACAGATTTTTTTATTTCTTCGAAAATCCCTTGGGGAGAAGAGATTAAAGGAGTACTCTTTCATCTCACGCTCACTGTAACATGCACACACAGACACACACACACAAACACACACTCCAGTTCACACGCCGTTAGCTGTTAAATGACTCATAACACCCACAGCATCCACATATCAGTAGAAAGTGAGGAGGACGATGGAGCAGGATTCATGTCACCAAACAGAGAGGGGCTTTGAGAACAGGATGTTGACTGTTGCTTCTGGCGGGGGAGTGGCCTGGGCGGAGGGAGATTAAACAAAGGAAGGAGATGGAGCTGGTAGGCATGTATGCATAGATTACTGGGGATCCAAAGCCTCAGAAAGATAGTATTATATGAAGATGGCTCAAAGATTTACAGTGAACGGTTTATGGGGTATACAATATTGACAGTTTGTAGTCGGTACATTTTGTAGTGTACACGTACAGTATATCTAGCCAAAGGTGCAATGCACCAGAAGGTAGTTTACGGGGCAGAAACAGAGACAAGTGAATCTGATGAGAGACGGGACCTTAACCCACCCCCCAACCCCCAACCAGTAGCTGGTCGGACATGACACCTCTGTCTGGAGCAGCGGTTAAACACCTACCAGGCCTAGCTTGGCTTGGAGTCCCCTCCACTGGCAAGGCAACAGACAGACAGACAAGTAGAAAGACAGGTAGAAAGATAGACAGGCAGACGGGCAGACAGACAGACAGAGGGACAAACACACACAGAAAGACAGACACACAGACAGTGGGAGTGTATGAGTGAGTGAGTGAGTGGGAGGGAGGGAGGGAAAGGGGGGCAGATAGAGAGGAAAGGGGAAAGACAGATAACGGCAGCAGGGAAGGCCTGGTTCAGAGACACAGCGTACAGTATGAAACAAAGGCCAAGGCACACATGATACTTCTCGAAGAAAACGGCATAATCCATTACTCTGCATGACCATGAGACGGAGCAACGTGATGGTGAATGTGACTCACCCTAGACTTGGGAGGGGCAGGGGACACCTGATGAGAGAGAGAGAGAGTCAGGAATATATTGCTTTTTAGAGCAACAGCTCCACTGGCTGTGGCATGGAAAGGCCGACCAGACCACAGATTGAGAAAAAACAAGCATAGCTTTCCAATGCCTTTACAAAGTTTGCAACGTTTTCAACGGGAGGTCCCCTCAGAAGAGTTAGTAAAGACTCACAATGCCTCTGAAGAAGTGCACCACGGCGTTCTCCGCGCCGCGCTTGCGAGGGGACGCCGCGGTCGGCCTGGCAGGGGAGGAGGACAGAGCTCCACGGAAAGACCCCTGTGGGGAGGTGGGGGGGGAGTAGAAGAAGAGAAAGAAGAGGAGAAAGTATGGGAGGATACGAGGATGGGGGTGGGGGGTGAAATAGGGGAAGGGTCAAGGAAGAGGGAAGGTGAGGTACAGTAGATCATGTTAGAAAGTCACGTCAGCGTCAAACCTACAGAGGATGGACGGACAGTTCTAGAAAAGCTCTGTGGCTCAGTTCAAAGCCCCCTATGGTGACACACATGTCACCATGGGAACCATCGGGAGGCATATTGCCTAGCAGCGGGAGGGTCAAGGAGGCATTTTCACTGCCGTAGAATGCCTGTCCTTCCATTTTAGTCTCTCCCTCCCTCATCCCTCTCCTTCACTCCCTCCCTCCCTGCATATTTGCTCCCTCTATCTCACTTACTCTCAATACAGCCATCCCCTTGGCTCCCCTGTCGTGATATACTCCTTCAACCATCTCTCCACCTCCTTCCCCTGTGCTACTCTGCTCTATGACTCTCTCCATCCTTTCCTCCTTCCCTCACTTGTTTCCTAGTCGTCTCACACTGATAAACTCTCAGGACCCCCCCCCCCCCTCTTCCCATTAACAACAACATCACGTCTCAGGCAGACTGATAATGGGTGTGAAAAAATCATTAAAAAAAAGCTCTCATGAAGACGTTAAAACCAGTGCAGAGTGGCTCTACCAATTCAGAACTCAGAATATCAATATCAATTCGCTTGCAGTTCTTTTTGTTTGATCTCTATTCTTGTTGCATAATTTTTGTCTTGTTGTTTTTTTTTACTGCTATTTCGTAGGAGTTTTTTCATGTCTTCTTTAAGGGTTTTAGGTTGGTTAAGGTGCAGTTCAGTTGGTATGTTACCTCCTCTACAACATTGCTTGTTAAAAGGGCTATACAATTAAAAAAATATTTGAGTGAAAAGTGTGTCATTGTAGAGGGAGACTCTGATTGGTGGAAATAAAGGATCAAAACCAGTATTGTTTACGCAGGTCTATGCTGTAAAGCTGGTTGGAGATCAGTTTGGGTACCGTGGGGGTAATTTCTCCAGGTGGCTGAATCTTTCTTGGTTCCTTCTGAAGACTGCTGTTTTAGAAGTTTGATACCTTTGTCCCCATTGTCTGCTCAGGGAAAATAGGCATACACACGCTCATAGATTCATTTACAAACACACATACACAAAAATGCACACACACAGGCCTCTGCACACATATACCCATGCATGCATAAACATAGTCTGTCTGGAGAGGAAGGATGGTGTGATTATTCGCAGGTAAATAAAGCTCAAACCACTACATCATCTCTTTAGACCCTCCCAAAACATGATCTTCTCCACACATGGCCTCCTACTGCAGGGCATGGGAGGACCTCCCATGCCAGTTGTGGCATGATAGGTGTAAACCAAGCCCTCAGGCCTTTGAGGTAGGCAGCCTTTTGTGCTCACACCACCAGCTCAACACTTGGTCTCCGGTTCTGTCAGAGGGCTGCGTGACTCAGCGGCACGATGCCACGTCAACGTCGGAGGCAGAGCAGAACGTCCACGGGCGGCTCGCTCCTTAAAGCAGCAGGGAGAGAGCTGATGACACGACGCCGTGTCGTCCAGATGTCACGACACGGTGCCGCGTGTCTCACTCACGCTGCAGACAAGAGGCTGTGTCGGGGATCGCTTAGTTAGAAACTACAGTTGATAGACAGAAGCAAACGGCGAAAGATGGCCTCCAAAAAGGGGGGGACGGGGAACACACAGATGAGTGGAAGGAGGGAAAGAGATGGAGAGACGACAAAGGAAAGAAAGAGGTGGACACAGGAGAATAAATGAGCGCAGGGCAGGTGGCGTGAGTTGATAAAGGGGCAAAAGGGAGATAAAACTAGAGAGAACCGGACGACAAGAGCCTCCTCTTGATTAGGAATGTGCGTCAGGGGCGATGTCATTCCAGGTTAGGATGTGCTCAGTCATGACTCTCCACAGACCGTGCGGTGTCCGGTTGCACTTGCTATTATCTCAGTCTCTACTTTTCCTACAGAAGATGGTCGTGTTTCGAAGGGAGCCAGGCTGTAGCCCTGTGGTACTACAGAAGCCCTGGAGGAGGGTCCTTTCAGAACCAAAGAACAGAGCCACGGATAATTGCGTGTTGGGCAGGGAGGAAATGTTCTTTTCGTTTGATGTTTGAAGAGAATGAGAGATAAGTGTGTCTGTGTGTGCTTGTGTAAGACTGCATTCTCCTGGGCCTACAGCTCAGACATCAATGTTTCTCATTTTAGCCAGAGAGGAAGAACATATACACCATACATCAAACTGAGAAACGTCTCATTTACAATCCCCATGCATGATTGGGTATACATTATGGCTGACATCATTTTATGTGTGTGTGTGGGGGGCATAGCAGATGTGTGTGTGTGTGTGGAGAGGAGGGCAGCACTGTCGAATGTTGCAGTAGCAAAGAAGCAGACCTGGACTCCAGTGTTCCCTACTGCTGCAACCTCTCGTCACTCCGGAGTGAAACACAGCCCAAGCTGTACTCACAGGTGTGGAGGTCAACCATGAATTAACATAGACTTTTAAGAAATGATAATGAAATGAAATTGGTTACCTGAGTAATTGTTTGTAGCATAGAGGATGTGGAAACCATCATTAGCTCTATAACTCGATATAATACTGAAGGGATGGATATGTGGGAACAAACTCATAGAAATAAAGCAGCAAAATCACAAACAAACAATAGAATATCATACTGTATCACAATTATTTTAATAAACAGCTGCTAGAGCGATGTTGACCCTTAAAAAGTTAGCAACATAGGAAAGGTCTGAGTCATCGTCAGCAACAGTTTCCAGATAATGGACTAGTCTGACATCAATCAATAAACTAAACACTCAACTGCTACAATATCCGCTTACTTAAATTATCCCTGCGCTCAAACATTGAAATCACCACATATCTAAACTCCTGAAGCTCTTCTCAAGGTTTAAGATTTCACCACACAGCATCAATTTACCAAGAAATTGATCTGACAGGAAACAGGAAACAAACATCACCTGTAGGGTAGGGTCCAAATTTCCTGTACCCTGATGTATAGTATAATATATATTTTTTATGATACAGGTGTTTTAGTCTTTATTTCCATAGCAAAAAAGTCTGTATTGAAACGGACAGATTTGAATGGAAAACAGGACAAGCTAGTTCACTGGAGCAAACCCAGACACCACAGAAAGCTGATGTGTTTTGTTCAGAAAATAAAGTCTCAGATGGCAATTCTTGAAACAATTTGACAAATAGTTTCAATTAATCTACCGAATGAGTGCGCTCACACGTAACGTGTTACTTGACTACAAATTATTCCCATTCTGAATTCTTCAAGCTAATTAGTAACAGCATAGTTGATTAACCTTAACAAATACAAAACATTTCCGCTCATGACTCTTGTGTCAAATAACAACATTCCTATTCTCAGCAAATATATCTACTGCTAATGCTATTTCTTTTCCAATAGGCTTTAAACTGGATAAGGACAAATGACAAGGCTTTAGCTCAAACTTTCCATGACTATAAACTACTTATGCTACTTTAAATAAGATAAGCAGATCTCTAATGAGGTTAACATATCCCCTCTTCTTGCCTCAGCTGAGCGTTGTAACATTAGCATATTTTGTTTTACCGTTACTGTACAATACACTCCACTGGGCAGGTTGCTTCAGATTCTCTTTAACTGTCGACAATACATTTATTATTTGATGTAAACAATTATCCTCCCAAAGAAAGGATTATACCCAATTATAATGCAGCTCAAAGCATGTGAACCTCCCAGACTGGAGTTAAGAGTCCTTGCATCCCATCCCTTGTATCATGAGTGGATTATAAAAGATAAGAGACATACTGTAGACATAAAGGGAATTAGAACAATGAAAACAGTGCTGAAGGTGATTGTTAAAGAGTTTAATCAAGCCGTAATCCAAAAGCCCAGAGACCAGGATTAGGTTAGGAACAGGTCATTGGTCATTTACAATTCACAGGAAGTACAAACAACAAGCAATGGTTGGATTTTCTCAACGCATTACAAAAGGGATCAGCAAATTAGGATCCGACCTGGGTTTAGGATGACTCCTACACGCTCTTAGAACAAAATGCTGCTACCTTGAGTCATAACAGCAATTGCACTGTCACTGAATGAACCATCACATTACATCAGTTTAGCCTGTAGAAAGGGGCTTTAATGTAATTGGTCTGTCCACACAAGCAAGGGGGTTTGCAAACTTACCATGCTGTCCAGGTTATATCCACCCAATACAATTCAATCACGTGAAATGTTATCATTGTTCTTTTATATTTCAGACTCTTAAAGTGATACCCCTCATCTTTACCCAGTATTGTATTTGTATCTGCCGATGCAATAATATTATTAAATTAATACAAATCAATGACTTTAAAATATATATATATTAAACTTAGTCATGAGAATAGTCATAAATATCCAAAACAGTGGTGGAAAATAGAGTTACACTACCCTTAAGGTCAAGTTCAACAGCAACTGTTTTGGAATTCCAGTTTAAACTCTTAACAGAGCCGTTAGGACGCAGCTTTCCTCTAAAAGATGGGTTACCTGGGTTTTATGGTGAACAATAGTTTTACCTGGATCAAAACTGGAGAAAGGTACGTCAACCTGAGTTTAAACTTGGTGACAGTGCAATTGCATCAACAGCAATTTTTACCTTTTTACTTGTCAGGGTAAAAGACACACAGGTGAACCTGAGGTGTGCTAAATCCAGCGAGAGAAGAACATCTCTGACAGGCTTTGGACCAAGACACTGGGGTGGACTGCAGTATTAATTGAGAAACTGGAGTTAATATCTGAATGGTAAACAGACATGCTAAAGGTTGCATTATTTTGACACTAGCTTTGACAGCTATACAAAGATGTACATTATGACACGGATATATATATATCGTCTTGTGTTTTTTCCATTTGTAGTGGAGTAGTAGCTAACAGTGCTCATGTAAACTCTGTGAATTTACTGTATTACTAAACTTTGTCATTTGGAGTCATTTGAAATCCCACTCATTGTCCAGTTCAGGTAGCACTTAATATTGGATTCATTTCCTGAGATTTGACAAAAAAGGTATTGTTTTCATAAACTTGAAACGTCCCATTCATAGCAAAGTGTCAAAGCATTGACATTAAATTGAGAAACATGTTGATTTAACCCTAAATTGTTAAGTATTAGTAATTTGATAATGGCCATTGGGAGAACTCAAAGGACTATTGGTCATGATTATTTCCATTCTGACGTATCCCATATGTTAAACCGTTTTTAAATATGACAACCACTTAAAGGAGCTAAGTATAATATTATAAACAATACCGTTTGATACAATGTTCCACACGGTACTTCTCAAAGACTGCCTTTGATCAGTGCCAGTAATACTGGAAATGAATACCTGTAAACCAACTATTTGAACTGTTTAACGTCTGGTCGTCCTTCAAAAGCTGAAGTAAAAATATACATCTTTTAAGTTATTTTCAACTTTTTAGTAGCAGATTGCATCTGCTTTAGGCAACAGAGGTGGGTCAGACCTATCCATACTTGAGATATTAAAAACTATTAGTCTGAAGGCAAACCTTTGGTCTAAATACCTTTTTATACCGTAGCTTAAAACAAACCAGAAAACTGCTAAACTATGAAAACTCTTTCTCAGACGTGATATTAAAGAGACAGAAATACAACATACAACATATTGGTAAAGTCAACACTAACAGTTTTGTTTTGTCAATCCAGGACACACTGATGATGTTCACCCAGCAGATGTACATTTCAGAAGTGTATTTCCATTAAGATAAAAACAAATCTGATATGCAGTGGTGAGGGAAGGGCACAGGCAAGTAATAATAAAGCAATAAAAGAAAATATGTAAAAATGGCAATTTTACTATCTATCCAACAGGAAAAACTGTCCTTTTTTGTTAAGGCTTGGGACAATGCAAATTTTGGAAATTTTCAGAAAGAGATCATCTTCAAGACCATGTTCTAAAAACAATGAATGCTAACTCTTACCCAGTTGAGGTCAACTACCCTTCCTCACTGGGTGGACTACAGGAACAGAGTTGAACAGCAAAACGGTTTCTCCAGTTTACTGCCTGGAACTTTGGCTCCCTTCTTTGCGGACCTAATTCTGTACCGTGTCTCTCTGCTAGTCCTCCACTTACCAGGCACGGCAGACACAATATGTCTCACCAGCTCAGTTTGTTTAACAATTTTTATAGTTATCCATATCTTCTATTCTTTTCTGTACAATGTATGTTATAGACCAGTGTTTTGTTCAAGAGAAAAAAGAGAGGGTAATATACTTTTCACAACACTGTTCTCCCTGTTACTGGTCAGTGTCTTAATCTGTCAACAATTTTAACTGTCAAGCTGTCGGAAAAGTAGCAAATTGCCTTTCGGAACAGTTTCCCAAACGATGACATGATCAATAAACTAAATAAGGATATAAACAATGTTACTGATAACAAGTCATTATTTTTCAGTACCTGACACACAACGTGCAACAACTTAGTTTTACACTGTATGAATAAACATATATATGATTACTATATATAATTACTTGCTAAAAGAGAGCAAACAATGGCAACTAAGAGAAACCAGCCAACAACGCTACCATTCACTGGCACTAAGAGTAAGACCATAATGTACCACAGATACTAGAGCTTAAATTAAACAAAACTGTATCTTTGACAAAAGTACCACATCAAAAATGAACATTTGAATTACTCCAATTCACAGCCTTATCTCCAACCACACCCAAAGCAGATATCCAGTGTCTATTATAGTAACAAATATATCATTTCTATACAGTTTTGAGAAATCATATAAACATAAAGACAAAAACGCAAACCAAAATAATTTCCTTTCTTTCAAATTCTTGCATCGTGTCAACATCAAAATCATCATTTCAGATCCGTCCCTGAGGCCAGAAATAGGAGTGTATTTTGTATAACTGCAGAGTGAGCTGTGTGTATTTGTCCCAAATAACCCTTTTCTGTCCTCACCTTGCTCTTCTTCTTCTTGTCCCCTCCAAAGAACTTCCCAATCTGATCCAGGAGCCCCGGAGCCTGCTTCCTGCGCCCCAGTCCAAAGGCCGACTGAGCTGAGCTACTAGCAGAAGCCATGGTGCGATAGGTGGTTGTTTGGTTTGGGTAGCGGTAGTATACTGGTCAAATACAGGGCTCTGTTTCCCGAGGGTGAGCGAGAGAGTTAGGGGGGAAGAAGAGAGAGAGAAGACGCAACTCTAGTCTAGGTCCTGCTCAGGGCTCTCCGATCCGCACTCCGAACCTGCTCCACTGTGCTCCTGAATGGTCTGCAGCTCATCCGATTCAGAGGGCCGCTCTTTGAAGGTGTTGTCCTCGCGTCCCGGGGCATCTCGGGAGAAGAGGCGGACCAGGTGGGGGCGGGGCGTGGCGCCGTCAGCGTCAGCTGTGTTGGCGTCGGTCCAGGCCTGGCCGGGCCCCTCTGCGCCCGTGGAGTCGGCCGCCACCGCCGTCTCCGAGACGCAGCCATTGTTCTGGTTGACATCTGCCTCGGCCAGGCCTGTGCAGAAACAACAAGGGTTATCTATGGAGTAGGACCAGCATGGGGCATCAACAAGCAGCCTGGGGGACAATGAGTCCTTTTCAGTGAGCCCTACCCTGGGCTTGTTCCTGCTGCTGGGAGACCACTAAGGGACCCGCATTAGACCCACAGTACCGCAGTGTAGCATGCACCTATGAGATGATATCCCAGCTGGAAGACTGGTTCAAGTCTGTTAGCAAGGTGTTTTGGTGTATTTCACAGCCACCATTCAACACTACCGAAAGTTGTGTGATGTATATAACCGTATTATTTACTGGAAGTACAGTATGGTGGTGACACATCATGTACCTAACACCTAAGGCCGCATTTGTGAGCTTTCTTGAAACGTAAGCAATCAAATAATTCTGTTGTGTACACTGTGAAAAAAAAGGACTGATTTGCGATTTATCGCCGAACGCCTTATGCTTCTTGGCATCCCATTTCTGTTTGTTTTCTCCGAGCAAAGCCAGGGCTGTGGCCGTTGTACTGACACAGAAATATGGTTATGCCTGTAAACCTCCATACTGTCGGAGTCTAGCAGGCACAGGGCATCCAGTACAGACCTGCCAATAAACAATACTCCTACTGTCCCCTGGCCGGACAGAAACCGTGTAGAGGAACACCAGCCAATCTGAATGCTAATTTCGTGGGAACACTGGGCCATTGTCAGCCCCTGCATAGTTACTTCTGCACAACAATGGGACCAATGTCCCTAAAATAACTCCTATAAGTATGGATTTTCAGCCCAATGCACAGTGACACTTATCTGATCGGGGACTTGAGCAGGGAGCAGGCAGGCTGGAAGCTGTGCAGGGCCCAGAGTACAGGACTTCAGAGGGTTCCGTTGACATGTTGCAGGAGGCATGACTTCAAACTGACAATCCTAGCTAGAGGTGGGGTATGTCAGGAGAGTGCCTGTTGAATTTGGGAAAGTACCTACGTCAACGCGCCACAGGCAGACAGTCTTCGATGGGAGTTTTGGGGATCTACAACAGCAAATTAGCCTCGTTTCTGACAGATGATAGTGTCCTTCCTTATTGACCACATAGGTCATCTGAAACAATTCAACGTTGAACAGATAATGAGGAATGTAAGATCCACGAGTATGAACAACCAGCTTCAGTCCAAAGCCAGCCAGTCCGAAACTTGAATTAATCTATCCACTAAGTGCATGATTGGAACCCAGGGTTTTCAGTAATAATGACTGCAGATCCTCCGAGATCCTCCAAGAGGAATTGGTACAAGAGCTAGCTGTCGACTTCTAGGTGACATGACAGCTCCCCTAGGCCGTTCCTGCTGGGGCCAGGGAGAATGTGATAGACTTGCTCCTCTTTCTAACCTTCCAAACTAGCAAGCAATCAGTTCCTATCTCTCCTGGGGAAGGATGGGGACAGAAATAGGGGGAGGGATGACAAAGGGATGGGGTATGAGCTGGAGAGACGGAGAAAGTGGAAGGATCGAGGCGAAATAAAGAATTTCAGTCACCTTTATGATTCATCCATCTCATTTCCTCGGGATATCAGTTTGACCTCCTCTCTTCTCTCCATCACTGCCTCTCACTTGTTTCTTGCACCAAACACAGAAAGGACCCCCCTTTTGTGTTCTTTTGCTCTCCTGTCTCTATCTTTATCTTAGTTTATTTGACTGAAAGAAAAGTGCTAAATAAACAGTTTATCTTGCTGCAATGCTCATTGTTTACTTCACAAACTTTCTGGAGGGTTTATCCTTGAAACTTTACTGTCTATGGACGGCAAATGATCGAATATCCCCTTTTCTTGTCTAGTTTTTCAGCAGCTGTTATTTACTGGCAGACATGGAACTGACTTTAAACTGTACTTAATTCATGTATGTCTTCGAGCTAGTGTAGTCTGATTTGTTAAGTCTATTTACTGTTAAATTTTAGCCTATGTATGCTACATGTTTGTCTATCCAGAAGTATATACTAGTTTATCTGCTATCTGCTAGTCCTGTATATCTGCTAGTCAAGTCAATCTGCTATCTACTAGTCTATCTGCGAACAGTCTATCTGCTATCAGCTAGACTACTTCATTATGTATCTTCTATATAGTAGTCTCTCTGCTATATGCAGGGGATCCAATCAGCTGTTGCCCTGCTCTGTGACTTTACCTTTCACTTAATATTAATAGCAAACCCAGTCTGAAAGTCAATCATCTGATAGCACACACTGTCCCATCTTAATGAGTCAGAAAACTTGCTGTATTCAGAACTTTTTTACACCTTCCTCATCCTTTTTGTCATCTAATACAGAATTGCCTGGGGTAGCATTTCAACTATGAAGGGTTTCTGAGGAAGATTTCTGTTTTTTCTGTGACCACTACCGTGAAAGATTAGACATCCGAGCCAGTGGTTGCCTGTGGCAAGATATTCAAAAGTAACCCATGATCCTTCAATAAGTAGAGCATCGTTTGTATGTATCCCATGTATAAACGCCTCTGGGAAAAGTTGTGGCAAAGTAGAAAAGAGAGAGGAAGATCGAGAGAGGAAGAGAGAGACGAAAGTAAAGACGAAGTCAGTTTGACAGATGGTTTGGAGGGCTACTTTGTGGCAAACCAATACCCACTGCCCCTGAGGAGGTGCCACATGGAGCAGAATGTTAGAACACGGCGGTGTGTAAACTGCGACCCGGGGTGATCACCCAACACAACCACGCTTCACACTGTGGGGAAAAGAGGGGATGAGAGGAGATCCAAGAAGAGGAGAAAACTAAAGGAGAGGAAAGGATATTAAATAATAAAAGGGCAGAGGAGAGGAGATGACCCGAGACGAGAACAGGCGGAAGGAGAGACAGGAGGAGGAGGAGGAGAGAGGACACGAGAAGACAATAGACGGCAGGAAAGGAGCCGACGGGAGGGGAGACGGACGGAGAAGAGAGGCGAGGAGAAGCCACGAGGGACGCTGGCCTCATTGGCGCCGACTGCGTGCATAACCCTTCCCGGAGAGCGAGCGAGCGGTGGAATGAAGGAGAGGGAGTTAAGGAGCAGACGAGTGCTGCACCTGTGAGGGGGTTATGCGGCACTTCATTCCCTCTGGTTGATCTCATGGTCCCCTTGTGACGGCTGTTTTATTCATACGCGGAGGAGCTAATTTAACGAGCCTCTCCCGAATGTCTATCACTGGGCAGGCTGGCGGCCCCATGGCCCTGAGGGTAACATTCTCTGGATCACTTGTCTTAGGCTCAGAACACAGAGCTATTACCAGTAGAACAGGCTTAGCACAGAATTAGCAGGAATATAACAGACCTAACACAC
This sequence comes from Osmerus eperlanus, assembly GCF_963692335.1. Taxonomy (NCBI): domain Eukaryota; kingdom Metazoa; phylum Chordata; class Actinopteri; order Osmeriformes; family Osmeridae; genus Osmerus; species Osmerus eperlanus. The sequence continues at coordinate 13,393,988 of NC_085024.1, forward strand.
ATCTTGCCCCACTAACATGGGCTTCGCACGCACAGCTAACATCACCAGCAAAGCCTTAGCACACGCTGAGGTAACACTGCTAGCACACGCCTCCACCACAGCGAGCACACAGCTAGCACCCCTTGAACAGACTTAGCGTAAAAGAAGGGAAGGTTCTAAAACAATAACATGGTGGTGGGCCTGAGGCATGGGAGGCATGTCCTCCCGGCATGTGGCCCGGGGCCAGGCCTCCCACCCGAGATTCCAGGGAGAAAGAGGCTCACTGTCCCACCCTGCCTCTGGCATGCTGGCCCTCCAGCCTTCTGGAAGATTCCACAGGGGAGGAAACGGGAATGGACGGAGGTCACATCAGCTTCTCAGGTCACACCCTGTGGTGCCTACTGTGGACCTGCAGCAGGTCAAAACTGGTGTCTGACAGATCATCTGCAAGAGGCTGCTGAAAATCAGGAGAGAATGTAAGAGACAGCATGGTCATGGTCTGGCCACATCTTTAGGAAGGGCATTGCCAGATGGACTTCCTAGTTTGATTCCGGTGTCAAGCACTACATCATCCTAATTGAAACCATTATCATATCATTAAAGTTGGAGTTCATGGTTAGGTGTTCAAGGTTAGGGTTCAGTGTTAGGGTTTTGAGTTTAAGGTTGGGGTTCAGCATGTACGGTTGTGGTCCAGTGTTCAGGGTCAGGGTGAGACTGTTGCAGCCTACAGTATAGGCATGGTCTTGAGAGAGTGATAATACACACATGCCTCCTCTCTCTCCCACTACACTGTTGTGGAACAATGGCAAACTTCACAAGCTAAGAAGAAAATCCAATCACTGACAATGGCTTTCTGTGCCAGTACAATGCAGAATTATGTGGCTTTAACTGAACATATGGACATATATCATACGCTCTTCATAAATCCTTCCGTCCTCAATCTCTTTGGATTTTGTTATCATTGTTATTGTGAACATTGTATCTCTGAGATCTTTCTAATTTATTTATTGCATGGTGTGTTTTTGTCTGTGTAGGCAGTGTGTGTGTCGGTGTAGATGATGTGGCCTTATCTCGGGGTGGATGATGTCATCATTCAGCGCCTGCAGACATTTCCTGAGAGTTACTGAATGAAAGCGACACGGGAGAGAGAGATAAGGAGAGAGAGAGAGAGAGAGAGAGAGAGAGAGAGATGAGAAGGAGAGAGAGAGACGAGAGAGAGAGAGAGAGAGAGAGAGAGAGAGAGAGAGAGAGAGAGAGAGAGAGAGAGAGAGAGAGAGAGGGAAAGAGACAGGGAGAAAGAGGAGGGAGAGAGCGAGAGAGAGAGAGAGAGAGAGAGAGAGAGAGAGAGACACACACTGTATCATCCACAGGGCTATACTGACACATAGACGGACACTTCCACACATGAGAGATGGATGTGAGCGATGCCAGCTGAGGCTGGAGTGAGAGGCAGCAGCAGAGATTAGGACATCAGTCCCTCGTCTAAACACTGACATAATGTATCTAGACACTGTGGAATAGGTTTGTCCACAGCAGGCTTCTTGCCTGGTATATCTACAGCTTACTGCCTGTTTTTATTTTTTATGGAAGCTTACTTCCTGGTTTATGAAGAAGCTGGCCTGTATGCAGCAGGCTTACTGCCTGATCTATATACCGCCTACTTCCTGGTCTATATACTGCAATGCCTGGTCTATAGAGTATACAGTAGGTATGACGCCTGGTATATAAACAGCAGACTTGCTGCCCTGGTCTATATAGCTTAAGGCCTATCTACATCAGGCTTGATGTCTGTTCTTTATACAGCTTCCTGCCTCATCTCTATACCGCTAACTGGTCTGCGTACAGAAGGCATGCTGTATGGCTTATATACAGCTTACTGCCAGGTCAATCTACAGACAACAAATCCCTGATCCACGTCCATCCCAAAGGAGGGCAGTTCTCAGAAAGCAAAAAAATAAATTAAACTTTGACTTTGAGCCTAGCAATAGTTCTCCCATGTGTTTTACTTTGGCAGCACTGGGATGTGAACGCCGGGGTCCTGGGGGCTGGGGGTTGGGTCCTGGAGGTAGGGGCTGGGGGCTGGGGGCTGGGGATTGTGTGTGAGTGTGGGGTGTTCTCTCTCTCTCCCCCTCTGAGGGACGGCTGTGTGCTCCCCTAGTCCGGCCCTCCTCCTCTCACAGCTGCTTACACACTCCCTGATTGTCCAGCCAGATGGTCAAGACTGGATGACGTGGTGCATGGATTCAGAAACCTACCGATTCGCATACACACACACACACACACACACACACACACAACACACACACACGCTGGCAGGCGCACACACACACACATAGACACGGCGCATGCACAAACGCACTCGTACAGTCACACGCACAAACATGCACACACACGACAGATACAGAGGGTGAACAAGTTCACTGACATCTCTTACATCGGATTGCATTTCTGATGTACGGAGAGAGAGAAAGAGAGAGAGAGAGACCGAGAAGGAGAAAGAGAGAGTGAACAGGACGAAGGAGGAGGAGAGATGAATCTGAACAATGGTGTCAAACCAGAGAACACTGGCCCAGTGATGATGTCTCCCTTCAACAATCAGAGCTTTGGAGGGCTGAGGAGTCAGGGCCAGGCCCTGTACCAGCTAGTGTTAGCCTCAGATACAGAGACAAACGCCTGAGCCATCCGCCCTCTTTATATCCCCCCAACGAAACACACAGAGCCACAGCAAGCACGCACACACACACACGCACACACACACACACTACATGAGTCGATTGAACTGCAGTTTCTGTTTTTCGTCTTGCTCAGGTCTGTTGAGGGTCCTCACAGACTGGGTAAACAGTACAGTATACCTCTCCAGCACATCCACCAGCACACGCTCGCTAAGGGGATCCTCCCTGGGGGCAGGATGTTCAATTCTCAGGACATGCTGTGGCTCTGTTTTCATTGTCTTCCTGGCCCGTCGATTTGCAATCCAGTTAGTAACGAACTAGAGCAGGAGTAAGACGAGCGCTTCCTCTTTCTCATCTCTCTCTCTCTCTCTCTCTCTCTCTCTCTCTCTCTCTCTCTCTCTCTCTCTCTCTCTCTCCCCCTCTCTCTCTCTCTCTCTCTCTCTCTCTCTCTCTCTCTCTCTCTCTCTCTCTCTCTCTGTCTCTCTTCTCCTCTCCTTCCTCATCCCTCTCTCCTTGACTAATCCCTCTCTCCTCTTTCTCATTGACCACCCCCTCCCGCCCATCTGTTCATCCCTCTCTCATCACTCCTTCATCCCTTCTCCTCTCTACCCCTCCTCTCCTCTCCTGTTATAACTCAATAATCCTACCTGGCCCAATCGATGATATGCCTTCCAAAGTTCACTTTAGCAGCCAGACTGCAAAACTTGCTTACAATACCGCTCATACAGTCTACATTTCTATTGACTTAGGCTGAGATGATTCAGTCTCGTCGACAGTGACAGGAAGACGGTATTTGAGAAGGGGAGGACCATGCAGCCCTGTTCACCTCCTCCTCTGTCTCTTCCCAAGTAAACTGTCAACACCTGCAAGTTCACCATATGCACGTCATCCCTGTATGCACGTCATCCCTGGGTTCCATGTCTTGAATAATGAGGTCTGACTCACGCTGACACTAATGTGGTTTCAGAGGCTATGGTGGAAAAGCACACCCTCTCACATTAGAAAATATATTGGTGGGGGGTGGGGGGGGAGAACTCCTTGACATGTACCATCTTTTCGAGCAGCTCTGTGCTGAACTAATGAGCGGGTCGAGCTGGAGAAGGTTCGAATGGTGTGTGTAGGCACACACCTGCAGCTCCTGCAGCATCACCTCGTTCCCCAGTTGTGAACACATGAACCGCTAGGGGCTTAGATAAGACTGACTCATCCCTTGTATACCGCTGTTCTTGTGTTTGTAGGTGCGCGTGGGCGTACGTGCATTTTGTGAATGTGTTTTGTGCGCGCGCGTGTGTGTGTGCGTGAGGTATGTGTCTTTGTGAGTGTGTTCAATGTGCGTACGTGTAAGTGTGTGCGTTGTTGATTGTGGGAAACAGTCTAACCCAGAAAAAACGCATTCGAGCAAAACAAAGCCTGTGTTAGTCCAGCCCTGGTGCTAGCTGGCCTTCTCCTGTCGTTATCTTAAACAAACAGGGAAGACAGAACCTGCGAGGGCCCGCCACACCAATTCACACCTCCACTGAGAGAGAGAGCGAAAGCGAGAGAGACAGAAGAGGCAGGCTTGGAGATGCCAGTGTCGGGGTAGAAAGCTGGAAGGCATATGATGGCACTGCCGGGAGATTGGCAGCCCGGGCTGGCCAGGCCAGGATTGTGGATCCCAGGCTGGCCAGGCCAGGATGAGTCTCGGAGGCAGAAGCCTCAGTAATGGACTACTAACAGCCTTTTAAAAGGACACACATCTGATAGCCCCTCCCCACCACCGCCCCCCCCCCCCCCCCCTCCCATAGAGGTGGGAGAAACCTCTCAGGACCCGCCCCCTCCCCACGAACCCTGGATAGACATTTCACATCATGCCAGCCGCCTGCCCTCACCCCAAACCTACCACCAAAGCTGGGGGTGACCTCTCGGAACACCGACGCCTGCTGATGGCAGAGAAAACAAGCCCGGGGAGCACTTAACCACCACTTACCCGCTCGCCATAAAACACTTTCTCCGTGGTAATATGGTGGTAATGGTGGAGATGTACGCTGGGCCTATACATATTCCATATTTATGTACACGGCTTTAGCTGGCGCCATATTAGTTAAACTTGTGTGCTTGCCCAACAGTAAGTCAGGGGTCTCTAAGCGAATTCTGAGTGGTTTTGTTCCATTTTCCCGAAGTCTGATAAGAGATCGGTGTGTTTCTTACTTGCTTATCGGAATTAAATGCTGACACAGCAAGATAAAGGGTTAAACATTACCAGCTGTTGAAACAGAAATGACCTCGTAAAGGACCAGGCACTAAGGCTGGCAGGGCCCAGCCAAGCTCGCCGTAATCGGATGTTTCTAGAAAGACTAAGTGCCTGGTCTGGAAACACTGACCTTAAAAGACCTCAGACTCATGGGGATGACTCGTAACCGTGACGTCATACTAGTATCCTGTTCATTGGAAAATAACGCTCGTGGCATACAGTATGATGATGATGATGAAGATGACGCCGAATCTCCTTACCAAAAACTTCGTCCTGGGAATCGGGTTCGGCTTGGATCTGCTGCGTCATGGCTGGTTCTGGTTCTGGTGATGGAGCCTGGAGAGGGAGCGCACAGACACACACACACAGACACACACAAACAGGTGAGGCGCTATGGCAACAGAAGGGGAGCAACGCATTTGCTGTGCAGGGTGGGCTGTGTTGTTTGGCAGTTCCCACTGCATCGGCACAGTCACACAAAAGCCCCCGGCACATTAACCACCGTGGCTCTTTATTTAAGCATGAAACGTAGTGACAATACACATCCATCCCATCCCCTCAAGTCCCAACCTCCAGCACCCACTACCCACTCACACACGCAAGGTCTACAAACAGCAAATCCAATGTGTGTGTGTGTAGATGTGGGCATGTGTGTCCCTCAGAGAGCCATTTCCCGGTTCTGCAGTGACTAGGCTGGACCCAGGATGTGTCGAACACACCCCAGGGATCAATAAAGGGGAATTGGATTGAAGGTTCCTCCAGTCGCGTTGCTACTAGCCTTCTTCAGACCACCTGGTCTGGTGCGGAAGGGACGGCCGATAGCAGAGTGCAGGGGAATAAAGAATAGTGACGATTCAATTATCGAGACATCGTCTCTCATCGCCTTCTCAAGAATGATAACCTATTCTTCTCTTTTCTTTTTGCCCGCTCTCATAATTTTTTGGGACTCCGTTGAATCTCTGTCTTTATTCTACCAAGAGAGCCGAGTTCCCCCCCTCCCCAGACTATTTATTGGGTGTGCTTTGCCTTCGGCAAGGGCACAACCTTTGTTCTCTCACATATATATATATATATATATATATATATTTTTTTTTGCCCCCCTAAAACTCAGTCAATATTTGGCCTACATAGACAACTTAGGTGTCAAAAGTTTCGTCTTGGTAGCGATTGAGTTGCTTCTATTGGAATTTACGTTCCGTTGCATGGTTTAGGCTCAAGTTAAGTTTTTGTGGCGAAAAGTGAAGCTAACGGTGGCTAATTTGCTAGCCACAGTCACTGACGTTACTAACGTCACTACGTCACTAACGTCACGAAAACACGCGTGACTACCTTTGGCAGAACATTCGTTTCGCATCTGTTAACTTGGGGGATAGCTAGGCTAACTATAGCTTTACTGCAAGGCAGCTGCAGAAACGCCACAAGCAAAGAGGCCAGGGTGATAACTATTTACTCATTTTACTTTCTGATATGACACACAATTGTGATGTGTAATGTACAGTATAAGCTGATATTATTAAGGAAGTACATCTACTTTCGGAAACAGTAGTCTACTATTTCACTGAAGTATTAGCATCATGACATTAGCCTGTGTTGCCCGGGCAACACATACTACAGTGGTCTATGATGTAGCGTTATCTGTTTTCAATCGTTAAAATAAACATTCCTCACATATACATTTTCGTTGTAGGATTTATTCTGACATTAGTAAACGATTTATTGGTGAAATTACCATTACCTGTGGTTTCAAACCAGTGTAGCTCACTGCAACGCTGTAGCTTACGCAAGAAACACTACAAAAACATCTACACTACTGTACACAGCTGTTTAGGAAGTCAAACGGCGACAGAACATGTTCGACACTCCCTTTACTTAAATCAAAAGTCTATCTAACTACTAACCTGAACTTCATTGCCACAGCCTAAACGTTGTCAATCTGTTCATGAAAATAATTAATTTCAGTTTAAACCGTACAACAGAACGTTAAATCCAATTCAACCAACGCAATCGCTACCAAGACGAACACAGCAGTAGTCTAGTACTGTACCGTAGTAGTACAATTTACCGGGGCAGCTTCTCCACACAGGGCTATATCGCATTTTGCGTTGTTACTGACAATGATCGCTACCAGTGAGCTTTTTATGAATGAGCGATTTTCCACTAAATAAATGTCAAGCTTATTTACGTTTTGGGGGGCATATTTTCAGTTAGCAGATGGTACTGTTTGAATCGCGATTCCATCTTCTACTGCCGGGTAACGTCGTAGAATAATCTTCAAAGGGGGTTCTTTATTAATGAATGAATGCAATGAGTAGGCTAAATGCCTGAAAATATCATGAGAAGGGAAAAACTTAAAATGACGTTTAAATCATAGAGATTAGGTCAATTTTTACACCGGTCTGCCAAATTTATTCGTTTTGATTCAACGATGAGGCTGCCTCTTGCAGGGGAAATGAGAAGACATCTATTTCATTCTACACTTCACTCGTATTTTCAGTTGTAAATGAGCAGCAAAAAAAAAAGGTCCCAATTTCCCCAGAAATTGTACCCTCTCTAGTTTCTTATATGTGGTCATCTTTTAGTCACATGATTATCTTGACTTTTGTAGCACCTAACCTCCATCCCTATCCACTCCACCTGTTTGGCAACACCAGCGTTTGCGACATACTGCGGCGGTGCCGACGAACCCACATCCATCCTCCCGTCTGTTCTCTCCAGTCTTCCCCCTCTCTCTATTCCTCCCTGCCTCACTCCCTCACTATACTCTCCTCCATTCCCCTCCAATCTGAGATCCTCAACTTTTGTCCTCTCCACTCTTCTCCTTCCCGCTCATTTCCTCTCCTCTACCCTCCACCTCATCTCCTCTCCTCTACCCTCCCTCTCATCTCCTCTCCTCTACCCTCCCTCTCATCTCCTCTCCTCTACCCTCCACCTCATCTGCTCTCCTCTATCCTCCACCTCATCTCCTCTCCTCTACCCTCCACCTCATCTCCTCTCCTCTACCCTCCGCCTCATCTCCTCTCCTCTACCCTCCACCTCATCTCCTCTCCTCTACCCTCCACCTCATCTCCTCTCCTCTACCCTCCACCTCATCTCCTCTCCTCTACCCTCCACCTCATCTCCTCTCCTCTACCCTCCACCTCATCTCCTCTCCTCCCGAACCACTTCTGTGACCTTAGAGAGATTAAGGAGAAAGACCTTTACCATCACCTCACTTTGACTCTAATTCACCTGTCGAATGAGGTGTGTTAAATCAAGCTGCAGAAAAACGTTCCATCGACACAAAGCAATCTTTGCTGCAGTGTGTTATAGACCTATACAACTCCCAGTTAACAGCTGGAAATATTTTCAATTATACAATTGTGTAAGAATACCCTGTCAACCGTGGTATAGCCTACTCTTGAATACAATTATAAGAAGGTCAGTTAGCTGCTGAACCGTTTTTAATTTTCTATCCGTTTTCTATCAGTCAAGCAGGCGGGCCCATTGATTTTTAAAGAGACGTTTTGTATTCAGTTCAGGCTGGTTCATATACGTAAAAGGGGAAGTGAAGGAAAGTAAACATCGTTCATTACTGAGAAATGTGACAGACCCAGTGGTCTAACCTGACAACTGTTGATTGATAACCTCTGTGATCTGTGCTGCTGTTGTAACTGTGATCAATGCTGCTCTGAGAATTATGCTGCTGTCATGATATTGAAGGACATGGAGCTCCATAACGGATTCGTTTTGGCAGACGCTTTTATCCATATCTCTGACCTCCTGATCTGCTGTCAAATACTCTAACCACTGAGCTATACCTTCACACATACCCCATCTCTACACACATACATACACACATTTACTTATGCAGAATTTTGTCCAATAACCCAAATGCAATTACTAAAGACTAAAGGGTCTTCAAGATTGACGACAATCCTGTCCCTCTGAGAAAACAGTGATATTAAATGCTCAGTGGTGGTGATAACGCAAAATTAGAATTCATTTTATGTATAAGGCTTACAATAGAAGGCAATTATTCAGACAAGAAATACCACACACCGATATGCTACTATCCTCTGTGGACTGTCACCAGAGCGCTCGACTGGACGGTAACTTCCTGTCTGAATCATTCATGTCCATCCCGGATATCGATCCTCACTGTGAGCATGTCACTGTGAAAAACCTCGGCCTGGGATCGTGAATCACAGGGAGAAAATGAGGAGAAACGGGAGTGCCTCCGAATCTGCTTTTGGAAAGGTTGTTTGAGGACCGATTTGTCACCTCTGTTATTACGGGGAGAGCTATCTCCCGCACGGACACATAGTGAGAGCTGCCGCCTAGCTATACAGAGCAGAGGAATACAGATAACAGTCACAACGGTAGATTAGTCTGTCATTTTGAACAACCATTTTTTGGAACATTCTACTTTCAGACTAGAAAGGTGGAGAGGGAACCGAAAGGCAGCCCAGAATAAGCTGGCCAAACAAGCAAAACCTTTCCAGTCCTGTCACCCTTTCAAAATAGCAAAGAAAAGCTAGGCCCCAATGCCCTCTTCACAATCCCATCCCCTCTCTCTATGGAAAATATTGGCACACCACCATGCGGTGGGTGACAGGCAAGACAGTTAGAGGAGCCCTGGCCAAGACAATGACAACACAGAGCCTGTTCTCCGAGGTCTTGCACAGACAATCCAGTCAGACGGAAGACCGCAATGCGCCTTCGCCTCGCACTCAGCATCCAAAAGCCTTAGGCTCCCTCCTCTGGAAGCGTAGCGCCAACAGCCCCATGGCTCCAACTGAACACGAGCCAGGACCACAACTCGCTTCTCGGGGCGGAAAAATCTCCAAACTTCCAAACGCTAAACTCAGTGAGATGTGAACACACAATACTCAGGTGGCTAGCAATAGCCTTCACAGTCCAGAAATCGGTTTGAATAGATGCAGGGCTCGGCAGTTGGCAGATACAGCAGCGTGTCGGCATGCTGGGTATGCGTAGCTCAGGCGTAGGCCTGAGGATGAATTCCATCAGACACAGTCTGGTGTTGAAGGTCCCATCCCACCAAGAAGAGATTGGCAAATTCTGGAAATGTTATGCATGACTCATAAACATGTTCTGACTTCCATCGCAAATAAGCTGCTGTCAGCAGCGGGGTGTGGAGAAGATAGACAGGACGTGTATGAATAAAGCATGGTCTGGAGATAAGGGGAAGGTATCAAGCATTGGCTCTCCCAGGATGCCTGTGGCCCATATTCCTGATTTCTTGCAGACCCACTCAGCCCAGTAAGGGCCAATTACAGTTACTGAAGCTGGCTCTAAACACCGTGGGGCTACACTTTATGCAGTTCGATACTTTCCAGTCCAAGGTATTGATCTCACTGCCATTTATCTGATACAGGTTTGAAACTAGTCCTCAAGATGATTTTCTAGATGCCACGCTCTGGATTAAAGTATAAGGGTGATTGTGCATTCTCTGTTGCTGTCCCAGGGCTATTGAATAGCCTTCCTCGGTGTGGCTGGTCTTCTCCTAGCCTCAATACGTTTATATCCTGGATGAAAACCCATCTATTATCCTTGGCTTTTGAGTCTCTACAAGGCACGGTCCTCATTTTCCTGTCAGGTCATATGTGTAGTTTGTCTCGTGTCATGCCACATATTGCCACTTATTTCTGCTATGTTTCTACTGCAGTGCACTTTGCTATGGACTTACTTTTTTAAACGTGCTATACAAATAAATATGGTTCCTTGGTAGATTCCCTGTAGATTAAATTCTAACAATCTTTATGGAACCCATCTGCAATGAAAAGAACAAATTTAGGTTCAGTCCGTTAGCGTATTCTTATTTTTTTTTTTCTTTGGCCATCGCTCTTGGTCTTTATTTGTCAAACCACAAAACGGATTTCATAATGATCTGGGATGGTAGGTGTCAAAACAACGGCTTTTGAAATCCCATTTCCACAGTGAGGTTGGTGTGAGGCTGTGAAGCGGGGTTCCAACCAGAGCTGGATCTTGATGACTTTGCATCTTGAAGACTCCCTGCATTATCTGCTGTATTTTTTAAGCTGTAATAAATGGACTTAGGTAAGAAAGGTTAATCATCGGATGTCATTAAAGCCCATTACTGCATGTTTAACCCCCCCACAATTCTACTCCCACGCTAGGACCAGAGAGGATAATAGGCTGGCTGCAATTTCAGGATTCAAAGAGCAAAGACCTATGCAGCAGGCATACAATCTCATTTTAATCACCTTTATCCTTCTCCATTAATGGCCCATCATATTTATCTATTTTAAGTCTAAGTACAGTGACAGTTGGCTAGCCCACAGTGCCACCTCACCACACTAATATGTCTATATGGCCCTATATGGGTACCATGCTACATGAATCAACCTCAATTCCTGGCGCACTGTATAAATAGCACTTAATTAAATATAAATAACCTCCAACCCAGCCACCATGATTATGGCCCTGCGCTTCCCCTGACTGGTGATCAGAACCAGCACAACTTTTTAAGGTATTGTTGTCACGACAGGCCTTAGCCTCTGTGATGGGGTGGTCTGCTCTCCACACAGTGCACCAGTCGACCAGTGACCATTGCAAGAATGTGCTATCAGATAAATGAATCAACAGGAGAGGCATGTTAATTCACCAGTACACTGTGATAAATGAGCTACCAGGGCAGCCATGTTGGAGAGATGAGCTAGCAGGGCAGTTAGGGTGACCAGAAGCATGACCCTGAAAAGGAGGACACTTGGGTCCCCCGGGCCCCGGTCAAAAGTTGTTGACCGGGGCCCGGGGGATGGGGGCCATTAGTATGAAATTAAGACAATAACATTAGTCATTTTAGTAAGTCAACATTTGAATACAAATCCAATACTTCAATACAAGTGCACTGATTTTCTGTTGTCTTTGGTGAGACAAGTTTAGTCAAAAGATAAATAAGAAAATAAGACAGTACTATTCCCCAAACTATTTCAATTGTAATAGAAATTAAAATATATAATTAGGTCAGCTCAGCAGCAGTTGTTTTATCATCCGCTGTTGTTGTGTTTGGAGCAAAAAATTATGTTACAGAAGAGGGCCCGGCAGAACTAGCATTATCCTTGTGCCGTTGTGTAGCGCAGGCATGCCGCTCTAAAGCCCCTTTCCCCCTTTCCCCCTACTACTCAGGTCTATATCAATGCGACAATGCTTACAGAAGGCATGATATTGATCTTTGCTGCTCTTAGTGGCAAAGTGGAGTTCTGAACTCCATGTAGGTTTGAAGGAGGTCATTCTTTTAGGCATCTGAAAGCCTACGCGAGTGGTAAATTGCGAGGGTGGGCAGGAAGGGTCAAAAAGGAGGACAAAATGGCGAAAAGGAGGACACGCAACAGCAGTCCGGACAAAGGGCTGGAAAACCAGACTGTCCGGACGAAATCCAGACGTCTGGTCAAAGGGCGTCTAAGGGCAGCCATGTTGGAGAAATGAGCTAGCAGGGCAGCCATGTTGGAGAAATGAGCTAGCAGGGCAGCCATTTTGGAAAACTGAGCTAGCAGGGCAGCCATGTTGGAGAAATTAGCTAGCAGGGCAGCCATGATGGATTTGCTCTATGGGTGGGGGGAAGGGGTTGCTGTCAATCGTTGTCCCAGAGTTCGCAGAATCGGGGCAGAGATAAATGCCCCATCTGAACCATCAAACCTCCCATTTCTGCTTACAGAGGTATGAGGCACACTGGGGAGTCAGGTGGCTGAGCGGTTAAGGAATCAGGCTAGTAATCAGAAGGTTGCTGGTTTTATCCCCGGCTCTGCCAATGACGTTGTGTCCTTGGGAAAGGCACTTCACCCTACTTGCCTCGGGGAGAATGTCCCTGTACTTACTGTAAGTCGCTCTGGATAAGAGCGTCTGCTAAATGACTAAATGTAATGTAAATGTGTAAATGGGGTAATCAGTGTTCTGTGGTTGTTAGTGTTGAAGTTGAGAACTGACATGACTGGGGACTACGAGCCACGGTTACAGAATGGATTTTTTAATGCGTTTAATATCACCATGGCAACTGGCAAATGTCATTAAGGATATTCATATGCCTAAAAGGCATTTACCAACAACACAAGCCAGTAGACACGACACTGTCCGTTCCCATTTACGTAATTCACATCTAGGATGTTGCTCTGCTCCCTTTACACTCCTCCAGTTTCCTCTGACCCAGGCTAATGCATTGCTGCCTAGCAACACTACCACTCTAGAGACCAGGTGAGTCTATCAGCAGGGTTTGAAAGACAGAGTCCTCCAAAACCTTGACTCTCTCAAGGTTTAGCCCTGCTGAAAAAACAGCGCCTCAAAGACCGGTGTGACTGACACGTCAGTCAAGAGAAGGGAGAGAAAGAGGGAGCCAGAGAGACAGAGGTCAGGGAAGGGAAGAAAGAAAATTAGATAGATAGATAGAGCAACAGTGAGGGGGGGAACGAGAGCACATAAGAAAAATAGAAGAGATTGAGATACAAAGAGAAACAGAACGAGAAAGAAAAGGAGAGAGAAAGACGGAGGGAGACAAGGGAATTGGATAATGGGGTAGCTAGCTGTGTGTTCAACAGCCAACCTCTGTTATTTTGAAGATGTATTAAGAAGGAGACAGTCTATCGATGAGACATCTGGGCGGAAAAAGACTAATCATTTACCACATCCTTTTTCTGTGGTTACAAAGTAAGTCAAAGCTCTCCAATATTCCCCCAGCTCACCTGGGGCCTCCAACGAGACAAACAGCATTTTAAAGGTCATATTTGTCTCCTACAGAAGGGGTGATGACATCGAGGGAATAAGAACACAGTCCAAAGTTCGGCACTCCACAGCACCGCGTTGATAAAGCTTGTGCTGACCTTTAAAACTCACCGCATTTCACAGCAACAGCGCCCGCTTCGTAGAGAAAGCTATGAACTCACCTTCCCTTTCACGGGATCAAGCGACCACGTTGTACGTTCTCTTGGCACTTCACAACAAAACAATACACTGACCCCATTTCAAAAATAGCAAGGGCGCTCGTAACCTCCCTGTTAAAGGACTGTTACCTTGCTCTCCGGATGTGTCTCGCGCTTTCCTAGATGTTGTCCCATGCTGCTGACAGAGACTGTGGAAAAAAGAGAACATATCTGCATCAGACCTACAGAGTAGCAGGCCTACATCAGAGTATTACGTACGTTCTGTACATCATAGTATCGGACCTACACCTTAGTATTCGTACATCACAGTTAGCACATCATCATAGTGTCGGAACGACAACATAGCGTCAGAGCTACATCATAACGTCAGAGAGCTGTACATCAATAGTTGTAGGCCTTCTTCATCTACAGACTAAAATAATATTATAAACCATTATAAAAGCTAATGGTCGAAAAAGTAGAAACCGACAGACAGACGGGGAAAGAGGCTTTGGAGCGTCTCCAGGCAACCACAGCTCTGTTTTAACTTTGTGATTCATGTTTTTTTCAGATCATGGAGGGATACAATGTCTGCCAAGGTGCTTCTCTTTGAACAATGAACCACTCAGGGCAGTGGTCCTCCCATTAGTTTGGGCACATGCACTTCACTGTGAACGTCAGACCAAAACCCATCTGTTAATTCACTAGCAAGAGATCCCAGTCTGCGGCAGAGCAAGGCCAGCAGAACAGATGTATTTGTAAGCAACAAATCAAAGTTACTCAACACTCGCATCTCTCGGAAGACTCGAGCCCTCCATTCAGGGATAATTATCAACAACAGAGAAATCTGTCTGACATTTAATCAGGACCGCGGCAGGCTTCCACACGGTTCCAAAGGAAGCCAAGCGGCCACCTATAGCAACCAGTGCACAGAAAGGGTTGCGTGTGTCTGCTGTTGCGCGTGTGTGTGTGCGCACGCGCTCTGTGAGTGTGTGCGTCTGTTTTAGGGGTTGTGTGTCTCACGGTGAAAAGCAAGGTGACATTACTCACCAAACACACTCACTCTCGGTCTCTCGCAGACAAACACCCACACACAAACACCCATCCCCACACACACACAATTATGAATGCATCGATTTCTCTCTCCCAGCTCAGTACAACATCCAACCGTGTCTCCGGTGTCATACCTATCCAGATGAAGAGGCATCTGAGAAGGAAAGCGTCTATCCCCCAGAAGGTCCTGCTGCCATGATCACAGGGGGTCAATGTCATAAACACACTGATCCCTCCCCGGTGGCTGACTCCAATTAGCACATGAAATATGCGCAAGGCAGTCCTGAGCTGAATAACGATGAGAGAGACCGAGCACACCAGCTGGGGCGAGTCTCCTTGCACGGCCCTCCAGGGGTAGGTGTGCCAGTTGGAAGCCTGATAATAAGGCTCTCAATCTCAAAGAGTGAGTGGCATGAAAAATGCAAAATCTTTGTCAATCCTTTATTCATACAGGGGAAGCGTCTTGAGAACTCATTAGTTCGGTCTCTGTCAAAAAAGACATATTCAGACATTATAATAATGTACGCCGAAGAAGAGTCAGCCAAATAAAAGCCAGAAACGTCAACTGAAAAATACAGCTATGTTCTTTATGATGCTTTTCAGATAGCATCCTGTTTAAATTGCTCAATGATAAAATAGATAAAACAGCCATTTGCTGTGTTTATTTGACCAGGACTGAGGCGCCATTAGACAATATGCTCAAAAAATGTGAATGAAAGAAAACATTTCACTGCATTATTTGTTTCTGTACCAAGAAAAATTTGCAACAGCCGGTAGGCTAATTGCTGTATTTCCAAGGATATCTGAAAATCCAGAAAATGAAATGTTGTTGTTGTAAAAAACAAAAAAAACACTGAAATATAGTGAGAACATTTGAAGCTTTTTAGAGGTTATGTATGTTTGTACAAAACGAACAACAATACTCTGCTGGCATTTAAAAGTGCTATGTTTAGTAAAATAAAAAAGAGCTTGTGTTGTTATTCCATTACTAAAAGAGTAGAAACATATAAAAAAAATATTTATATTTAGCTCAAATACAAACACATTTCCAAACACAAAACTGTACTGTTTGAACAGTATCCTAAAAGAAGATTCAGTGCATAACACATTTGATCTGATAAGTTGATCTGATACAGGAAGGCGTGTGTGTGTGTCTCTGTGGGTGTGTGACCATGTGTGTGTGACCGTGTGGATGAGTGCATGTGTGTTGTCACAACTCTGGAGCGCCAAGGGCCAACCGAAGCCCTCAGCACCACAGACAGCGACACAGACAGACAATGGGGTGCGTCACACGAGGACGATTCTCCCCGTTCTCCATTCCCAGTCAGCTGCTGAAAGCCCCAGCTGCAGGCCAGCAGCTGACTGGGAATATAAGAGGCATGGAAGACACACAAATTGACAGGAAGGGGAGGTCGTGTGTGTGTGTTTGCGGAGAGTGAGGCGAGCGTCCGACTCCGACAGATATTTAAATGTCGATGAATTAACGTTGGCCTGCCGTGGCTCCAGAGAGTTTACTGTGGCGGGACCGGAGAAAGCCTTGTGGAAAGTACCCACTCAACCGAGGAAGATTTTGGGGTTTTAAATGTTTTTGTTGTAACTATTCGTTTGCAACTAAACACTTAGGATTGCTGTATTAAATTCTGCCTCAGGTTTGTGTGATATTCCTAAATTGTATGCGACTCATCCTGGTTATGCTCAGAGGTTTTAAAAAATGGGCATGAGTGTATGTGTGTGTGTGTGTTAGTAGGACATGCGGAAAACAGACCATCGATATCCTAGCCCTGAGGCGTGTTACACTTCTAATTCTCAGAAACTGGATGACAAGTATATACAAGTTTCCTAACACCCTGAACCCACATTCTCCTCGCCACGTGCCCGTCCTTACACACGTAAACATCCCTGAGAAATAGCCCTAGTGGGACTTAACGAACCAGTTAAGGTTAATAACATTTACTATACAGGCAAACCATGGAAAGGTTACCGGAAATAACAATTGTCTAGGGGAAGACATGTAGTTTACCTTAAAGTCAGCAGGAACTGTAGCCTGTAACTATGAAAGCCGTCAGAGACACTGCTGAGTTGCTTATCAAGGCAACCATGTTTGACTTGGCTCTGGTAGAACCCAGTCCAAAAAGAGTTTATTTTTATAAAAGAACATTGTACCAGAGAGCTGCAGAGGAGGGCTGAATCATGTTGGCATCTGTAGCGGGCTTGGTGATTATACTGCATTCACACACACACACACACACACACACACACACACACACACACACACACACACACACACACACACACACACACACACACACACAGACAGACACACACAAACAGAAAACTAGTTAGTTGGAAACCAAGAAATAAGCCTTTGGCAAGCAGACAAACTGTACTCTGAAATCAAGATAATTGTGATGATGAGCACGTGTGGGAGATACTGGAACATCATGAAGGATTCTGGGAAATCAGAAAGTTTTGAATCTGTGCGTGGGTGTGTATTTCTATCCGTATATGCACACTGTGTGTGTTAGCTAGGGGCTTTGGAGACTGGTTTCCCTCGAAACAATATTACACAACAGCTCCCTATCCCTGTAGGGACTTGCAGACATGACGGTTACGTAACACCATCACCAAATCGAAGCGAAACTTTCTGCAATCACAGCTGCACAAAAGATCCTTCTTATCTGTGGCCTCTATCACAACACAAACACAGACATCTTGTGTAGGCTGAAGAGAGAAACTAAGATACAAACCAAGACTGATTGATTCCCACAGATTGATTCCCTCACTTAAGTACAGCTACATTAGAGAAGCATGGTTAGCTGATGAGGGGAGAACTATCCCCAGCTAGCTGAGAATCAAGCGGAGCTGGTTCAGGCAGGAGACTCCGAGACCTAGCGCGTCATTAGCAACTCGTCATATCACGCTGCAGGGCACACCTTCCTAACAGGGCGGGGTTTATAGCAGGGTATCTCGGCATATGCACTGCTAGTGCGACACAGACGTCAGTCATCCTGCTGCCCCCGCCTCCCCGGCCCCCACCTTGGTTCTGTGTTTCCTTTCGTAGGGGGAATGCGTCGCTGCTCTCTGCTCGGAGGTCCAGACGGTGCCTCCGTTGGGCGCAGCAGGGAGCCGATGCAAGCAGAACCATTATGCCAAACATGTATTGTAATCATGTATTGTATTGTGTGCAATAAAGCATCAAGTAAATACTACTACTGAGTCCTCCTGCCTGAACCAGACCACACAACTGATTAGACCCCTGTGCTACTGCAGAAGAACAGCTTTCGAGCCAACACTACACACTGTACCCCAGCACTCTGCATACAACACACTGCACACACTACTCACACCACGACTGTAACCACAACTACACTACACTGCTCACTACACGACAGTACACCGTACACACCACAACACACCGCTATACAACACAACACACTGCACAGACTCGACACTACCCCTGTAGCCACGACTACATCACACCGCTCGCTTCACAACATTACAGCGTACACACCACAACACACCACTATACCATACAACACACCACCACACAGCACTACACTACAGCTAAATGACAGATTTGTGTCATTACAGCAAACAGCGTTGCAGCTGGCTTGCTCCTTCTCGACAGGGTCATCTATCTCAGTGATTGCACATTGTCGCTGATGCACGCCGAATCAAACAGACACAGAGTCACAAGCCAGCGTCAGCTAGCCTGCCCTGCGCTGGCTGGCCAGGGCCCCCGGCCTCCAAGACCTCAGAACAGAGGGCCGGGGGGGGGGGGGGGGGGGGGGGGGGGAGTTGTCCTTCCTGTACAGAGAGTGGGCAGATGGGACTCAGGTATATTACCTTAGCCCAATGCTAATCTCCCTCCAGGGATAAAAGCCATTTCTACATGCTGACAGGAGGAAGTATGGATTAGGATGTAACACAAACAGGATGTGCAATAAACTGGTGTACAGTGTGCCCTCTCCTGTTCTGCTGAGTGAGTGCTTACAGCCATCACCTCGACGGGCGGTCTTGTATCATCGGTCCTGTTTAACGCTGCAGTCTTGCGTTACCTCAGCTGAACCTTCGTCCACACTTCCATCACTCCCACTGTCTCTCTCCTGTCTCCGCCTTGAAACTCGGTTTGTTTGGGAGGTCGAAAGCGGCAGAATCAGAGAGCCGAGGCACAATTCCCAATGTGTAAAATACCCCTGACACACACACACTATCTTCCACTGGGAAGAGCATGACACCATAGGTGCCATAGGCATGCAGTGCTACTGTGTCCTGGCTCCTCCCGGGAACCTCTTCCTGACAGTGGCCCTTATAGTGGACAAACAAATGCTTCATTTAACCCTCCAGCTGCCCCAAGGGAGTGTGTGTGTGTTTGTTTGTTTGTGTGTAGGAACTATAAGGGGAACGTCATCCTTAGGGACACTTGTGACCATGTCCCTGCCAGCAGAGCATGATGGGAGAGCTGTTGAGTTCAAAGGTCAACATCTGTCCGAGGAGGAAGCATCTGGCGGAGCAGTTATCCTACTTTAGAGATGGACACAGCACTGATCCCTCTATACATGTAGGAAGGAAGGAAGGAAGGAAGGAAGGAAGGAAGGAAGGAAGGAAGGAAGGCAGGCAGGCAGGCAGGCAGGCAGGCAGGCAGGCACACAGGCAGGCAGGCAGGCAGGCAGAAGGGCAGGAAGGAAGGAAGGAAGGAAGGAAGGAAGGAAGGAAGGAGGGAAGGGTAACACTCTGTTTGTGTAACCAAGCATGTGTAACCAAGCTGAATTGGTTCATCTCACTCATCAGCAGTATGGATACAGCCCACCTGCACCATCGAGACACTAGTGTTTTAGTGGCCTCGCTGGTTCACACTGTGTTTAGAGGTGGTCGCCGTGTTTGCAAGTCACTCAACTCTGGTTCGCGTCCCAGTGTCGGAGAAACGTGAGGAAGCTGAGCGACGCCATGACACCTGTTTCACATGGCTGGAGCAGAACACACCAGAAGACAAATCACCACCCTTAGACAATCATGAAGTCACTCGTTGAGGTGTAACGATAACGATAAGCCAAACAGCCTGACTGACAACCGGGGAGATACACACACACACACCCACGTGCACACACACACTCCCCTTAGGCACACACACACCACCATTAGGCACACACACACACCCTCAGTCAAACACCCAGGCAAGAGAGGAAGTGAGCAAGGGGAAGGGGGAGAAGTGTGTGACACAGTGAGGACGGAAGTTAACAAACCGCTGTGATTCACCTCTCAGCACAAAACTGCAAAAACAGACCTGTTTGAACGAGTACACACACACACACAAACAAAAGGCTCACAAAAACACATATCCCAGCTGTACACTATCTGTAAGCCTCAATCCATTCTGTATATCGAATTCAGACCAGCTCAAGAAAAGTCTGTGCGTGTATGTGTGTGTGTATGTGTATATGTGTGCGTCAGGTGCAGGAGGGTTTGCTGTGTGTGAGTCAAACGCAGCAGGAATGCTGAGCGAGACACGTGACCGTTGAACAAACATGGCTAAACTCCCTGAGTTCTTACCCGCTCTAGGCATTGTGGAAGGGGAATGTCTCGGAGACGAGCCTCACAGACACACCGCGAACAGCCCCACCCCCAGCCTCTACAGTCACGCTTACTGTAACCTGCCTAGTGAATACACCTGCCTTTACATGACCTCCAAGTCACTTAAAGACAGCAATAGGCTCGGAATGGTTCCTGGTTCACCGCTAGTGAAAACACTGTTAACATTAACTCCATTACAAAAACTGTAACAGAAAGTACAGTACAGTACAACACTGTGAACTATGATGCACTGTAACATGCTGATAGACCTGAGGTGTGGCTTCTCTAGGGCTCCTACTGTCTTAAATTGTGAGATGGCTAGTGAGTCCTCACTGTTGCCGCCAGGCTTATATCTGTCTTGATGAATTTGCAGTGCGAGGAGCCCTGAACTGTGCCAGTGACACATGCCATTTAGGTTTCACTTTGCTTTTTCATGGTCTGGTTGTTTTCATGTCCTGAGGTGCAGGCCTCCTTGCAAGGCTTTTTCATTCCACTTATTGGCTAAGCTCACGAAACAGCAGTATGTCCTCTGAGTGACTGTTTTATTCATGGAGCGCATGCAGTATATCCAGACTGCTCGAGGCATTTTTTGTCTCTCTTCCAGTTTGCAACACTGGTCTACACTTATGCACGCCTATACACACATCTCCTCAGATCAGAACTAAATGCCTAGGCGATTTCGACTTTGGGCTATGTGATTCCCAATCATGCAAGACATATGGCTCATTCTATGGCAAAACAATATATAAAGGCAGGAAAAATAAAGAAGACTATAAACAGATGATTAATTTACAAGCAGTTCACATGCATTATATCACTTTCACAGATAGGTCTACCACGCAACTCTAATACCTAAATCTAGGAACCTTATTGGTAATGACCTCTCTGTTGACATCAGCGATGTAACGCGTCAGTCATGTACAGTAATTGTTCTATACTCCCCCCATACCGGAACAACAACAACACGCTCCACAACCACTGCTGAGAGCAGAACGTGTATGACACTTGTCAGAATTGATGCCTTTTCACTAGTGACTAACAATCAATTACGTATTAGGGTTAGGGTATAGAGCATATTCGTTTAGAGGGTTTAGGTTTAGGGTTAAGTTCAGGGAATTCAAGTCCCGAACGTAAAGTAGCCTATAATGTGGAAAATTCCGCGCACCTTTTATACTGTCGAAACCACGCGCACTTAATGCTATAACCACATTTCTATGAAACATTAACAGGGAAGGTGCATTTAAATAAGATACAAATGTGTAAATTACAGATGTTACAATGTTTCCGTCACATGGTTGAGTATTTACCATACGTAAATTATCATCCGTTTTTGTCCGACAGTCTTATAGCCTACATACCCTTCTCCGTACAGTTTCACTCAAATGCATCCACAACGAAGGCAGTGATTTTCAACCGTCTCTCCGTTACAATGGCACCGTGGTCAATAACGTGATGTGTACGGATTTCTACGATTTGAGGTCGTTGTTTTCACAGTCTGCCTTCAGTACAAATGTATGTCTCGTTGCTTCCTGTTTTAGGTACAGTCAGTGATGTTCGGGGTGGGGCGGAATGTAGCTACTCCGCGAAGAAAAGTCTGCTGAGCACGCCTGTGCACGCAGGCTCTCGTTATCGTAACATAATCTGTCACGAGATTACTCTTTTTTGAATAAATAGGCTTTTGAACGTTACAATTGTCCTGTACTAATTGGTGTATTATTGTAATAATATGATTATGTTTTTACAGTAAAAGTGAGTGTCTATAGTAAATCAGTCACCTAGCCCTATCTGCATGCTGGCATATAATATTGTAATTTGGTGTAGAGAATTATTTGGTGCCTTTCAATCTTGATTTCATTTCCAACGGTTTTAGTTGCACAATTGTAGCCTATGTTATGGATCCACAACCGGTCACAACAAAACCAATGTCAATTTAACACCAGAGACAGAAAGTTGTGTGTGTCTCAGACCTATACTGTAGCCTACAATTGTAAGTGTCTGTATCTGTGCATGTATTCAACCTTGCGCAACATCTCCTCTGTGGTATTGTACACTATTTCTCCCTGGACCAGGATGCTGCTGCTGCTTCCCCTGTTGTCCACTGTGGACCACTGTTTACCATCTCTGCTATCTCGTTCTGCTTGTTTACAATGGTTAACCTTGTAAGACACGATTTAAAATGTCAACATCTCCTTTAGCTCTCCAAACGACCACATATCCATAACCAATGGGTCCTATTGTCTTGCCTTGCAATGCTAATGGTTAAATTTGGTATTTCCAAAAAAAGAAATTAGCAATTAAAGAGCTAAAGGTGACGTAATTTTACAACAAGGGGTCTTACAGGGTTAACTGTCTCCTGGCCACCCAAAGTGTACGAGGGCCCCTTAATATTGGTATTACTGGTAATACCTGGTATTACTTTTGGCACATTTGTACAGCCCATCTGGACTGACGTCTTGTAATTCATTTTTAGGATGTGCAGCCAAGTCAATTAAATTGTTAACTTGGGACTGTTCTTATCAGGAATTCAATTTATTCAAGGACTGTTGAAAAACATAAGGCTAAATGAGACAAGCATTCTTGAAAGTATTTCTTTCATCGTTCCCCATTATTGTTATTTTTTTCCATTGTCGTTCTTTTATTTTAGTTGCTATGTTACCCTGAGGAAAGCGAAGATGTAAATGCCAAGCGCCATTAGCTACATTCTAAATCTATTTATTTTGCCTTGGCACTTAAGGGATAACAGTGTTGTGAATATGTTTAAAAAAAAAATCCTCAATACAACCTTAAGGGCGTTAATGCCTGGATTTGACTCGAGCCAGTATTGAATTTGATCATAATTGTACATCAGTCTTTGGGCATCACATTGGAGTACAGCCAAACAAATATTCTTCCAAAAGAATGACCACTGAGCAGAGGCGGTTCTAGACAAATTCTACTAGGGGGGCCAAGATGGGGCCAGTGTTTAATCAGAGGGGCACATAAAAAAACAGTGTTTGGATGCGTTGCTTTAATTAATCCGTGAACCTGAGTCACATTAGTTCCGCTATTGGCGCTAGCACATAAAATTGTAATAACTTTATCAATTTATTTCATTTTCGTTTTATTATTCAGTCAGCTCAGGGGGGGGACAGGGACAGAGGGGGCCAGGGACATTTTACAGGGCCACTAAGCCCTGTAGCCCCCCGTGTAGAACCGCCACTGCCACTGAGTCACAACATCATAAAGTGGGGAATGTTAAGTTAAACTCACCAACCCTCAACTCCAACTCCCCTTCATCTGTGTTTGAAACGAAAAACATTTATATTTCAATTATAGTTTGTGATTTTGCCTTGACTAAAGCTAAATTGGTATTTACAACCAGGGGCGTCTTAATAGCACTTGAGGCCCCTGGGTTATGGACTTTTTTTTCATTTTTTGAGGCCTTCCACAAGCTAATCGCACAATCGCACAAGCTGCTTGTATTGTTATTTACATTCCGTTGCATGGTTTAGGCTGAAATTCAGTTTTTGTGGTAAAAAAGTGCCTTGTGTCAACGAAGGGAACTCAGTGCTAGCTTACGTCACAACGTCAGCACACGTTAGCAACGACGCATGGATACAACATGCATTGCTGTTGCACAGCAAGTATCGTATCGTGCCGTGGTGTACTAGCAGCATTATACATTTAAGCAATTCAAGACTTGCATGTACAGTAAGTAATGTCACAATAAATTATGTATTTAAACTCAAGCTTGTGTGGTGCGTCACTGTATTCAATGCCACAGCCTAAACTTTATGTCAAAAGGAACGTTAATTTCTGGCGCATTCAAACAATCCCCTCAGTGAAGTTTGGCTAGCAACAGCAGCTAGGCTAGCTTGCTCGTAGCACAATTCAGCTTCTCCACGCAGGGCTCTAGACTGAGACCAAAAAGTCGCGTTTGAGGGCATATTTTCAGTTAGAAGATGGTACCGTTTGAATCGCGATTCCATCTGAAAAATACTGCCAGTGACAACGTTGTTAGAATAGCTTGTCTCAAAGGGGGTTCAGCTTGTTTCATATTAAATGGACCCATCTGCAACCGACGCAAGCAAGCACACCCTACAAATTGTACCCTCTCTAGTTTTTGTTAAATTTTGTTAAATTTTGTTTAGATAAGGGGGAGGGGGGGGGGGGGCCTCCCCTGCCTCCACATACAACACCAGAGGCCACTGTAGAGCAGAGTAATGACATCGCGAATACGGACGTTTATCATCATTATTATTTTGTATTATTATTAAGAGGCCCCTGATTGGTCGAGGCCCCGGGCTTAAGCCCAGGTAAGCCCTTGCATTAAGGCGCCACTGTTTACAACTATGACTACATTGAGTTATATTTAGTGCTAGGCTACTCCATCAATGCAACAGATACTATCTTGATAATTGTGTTTGGAAGTGTTCCAACTTGTTTTCAATTAAACAATAATGGAATTATCTTACATTTATTCCCACAATCTATCTATTGTAATACTGTACATGTTTAACAATGTTAAAGTTTACCAGTGTCAATCAATAAATTGGTACATCATAACACATGTCTCTGTTTAAGTGATATGAAATCGGTTTTCAGCATGCAGTTTGGACAAGGGCTGGTTGGTTGTCATGGAGATGTGTTTGCCACCAAACCATAATTATAGCCTACTTTCAGAAATATCTAACGGTTCATCTGAAAGCACATATTGTTCTGACGATCCACAAACTAGATGCCTGCATGCCTCACGCAAGAACTATAAATCTAATTTCCCCGCTGACCTCTAGCCTATGTTTTTTGTAAAGTAGGATTACATTTGCATTACAGTTACCTCCTTCTAGTCTTTGTTACCTCCTGATTTGTTGGAATAGGCTTTGGCAGCAATTAACGTTTTCTCATTACCCATAATGACATCGAAATACAATTACTCTGATTGGATATTTAAATTCATAGCATGGTGTTTTCCACTTAGACAGCAGGAAGTTGAGCGATTATTTTGAGTTGTGCCTACTTGTGCCCTGTGTGTGTTTTTCCATCCTATTTCTATGGATCAGATGCAGGTCGCCGAACAGAGCCAGTGTCCCCGCTCAGACAGAGATGGATAACATGGTTATCAAGCAGCTCTGATGTCTGCTCGCTGCTAATCAACTAGAGTGGGGTTAGGCTCGGGGCCCGGGGGACATCGTCACAGCAGGAGCCTTCTTCAAGTAGCACAACAACCGCAATGGGGAGTTAAAAAAGAATCTGTTTCATTGGTGTGGGTTTGTGTCATCGGAAATTCAGAAAGGTGGGACGATTGGTGTGGGAAGTGTATACACCAATGTGGTTTGAACTTTAGAGTAGGCTGATTACTCAGTGGAATATCTGATCGACAATTTGGCTGTCTGACTGTTGACCACACACAGGTAGATCGGCCCTATGAAAAGATTGGAGGGAGTTAGAGACAGAGAGAGAGAAAGAGAGAGAGAGAGAGAGAGAGAGAGAGAGAGAGAGAGAGAGAGAGAGAGAGAGAGAGAGAGAGAGAGGAGGAGTCGAAAAACGCACAGATGGAATTGACAACAGGGAAAAAACAGACTCAGACAATCATAACTTATTCATTAGCATATAATCAATGTCAGCTTTATTTAGCTCTAAAAAGACAGCACTAAAAAACTACCTCCGAATCTCCAAATATTGAACAGCTCCATCTAGTGGTAGGGGATCGTTCTGAGATTTGCGGGGCCGATGTGTAAAGAGCGGCAAATGGCCTGTCAAGCAGTTCTCCCCCTGTGTTTTCAGATTGAATAATAATTCTCTGTTCCTGAATGCCTGAATGGGAATGAATGCTTCATCACCCTGTCCCTAAGTTACAGGACATACCATTGGGAACAAACGTAACAAACGTACACATTATAGTAATTGAAATTTCAATCTATGATAGAATACATGATTTTGTTTCTTGACACTTTCATTTGTTTGTTAATCTCTGAGTATATTGTGCCTTATTCTCCCTTCTTATCTTTCTCTCTATTCATCCCTTATAATATTTCTCTAGGGTTCCTCCATACCAAACAAAATTACATTCAACCAATACAGTGACCTTTGGGGAAAAAAAAAATGTTGATTAATGACACCCAATCAGATTATGCTGATATTGATGTCCTCTTCAGTGTTTGTTCATTCCATGGTGTGCTTTCATGTGCATGCTGTGTGTGCTGCTATGTGACAATGATGTGTATTGTGATTCTTGCCCATATGTATTGATTTATCTCCTGTCTGTGTGCAATTTTTTTTGTTTGAGCGATGTGTGTGATGTCGTGACGTGTGGTGTTTATTGATATGAGTAATGCCTGTGTGTGTCGACGATGTGTGAGAAAGCTTGTCGTCGTGCAAAGTTGGTTGCATTACAGAGTGCGTTTGCATGTCTGTCTGCATGTGTGTGTTCTGCGACTGTTTTGAAGCACACTATTTTCTACCATACAATCACTGTCATTGACACATTGACATGGATTGCGATGATGCTGGGTATGTTGAATGTGATCCGTCTGCTGACCGGCCGTGAGCCCCTCCACCCTGACCCCTTTACTCTCCTCATAATTGCGTCCCGGTTGCCATGGTTCCTGGGATGTTAGTCTGTGAACCCACTGCTGTTTCATTTTCACAAGCAGCTGCGCCCAGCCTGAAAATGCCGGCAAAATCAAGAACGCCTTATATGTCTGAGGTGATGCCTGTCTAGACATTTGATGGACAAACAAGTGCTTTTGACAGACATGATTCAAAGCACAAAAACCAGACTTGTGACATGTCTGCTGATCCCTAAATCCCAATAATCTAGACCATTGAAACCACTGAAAACTGCAACCACAAAGAAGTGGTAAACACTGCGATTGTCATTGTTCAAATGTCAAAGTAACATACTGGAAATGCAGTATTTGGAGGAATGTGCTCAAACATGCAGTATTTGTTTGGAATGATATGAGGAGTTATGTATTTTATGGTAATCAAAAAAGGGACATTACGCACATATCACAATGTGTGTGATACATTGTATCACACACATTGTGTGTGGTGTGTACTGTGGGTTTTAGTTTAACTGTGATGGTTAACCCCTATTCGTGTCTCCATTTTCTGCGAATAAATGTTCCTCTAATGTAGTTGTCAGGCAGCAAAATCACAGGAAACAGAGGACCAAAACGAGAAGGACGAGCTGACACAAATTGAAACGCAAGATGACTAAACTGCGGAGTTCTGGAGTTCTTGTTCCCGATCAGGAACAACAGCACAAGACATGCACTTATCCACAGGAGCAGCAATTAAGACCTGATTAACTCAGTTAACCAGTTACTCTTCTACAACGACGGAGGGTAGGCAATACCAAATGCCACATGGCTTCACTGATTGAGTTCATTCAATCCGGGTTATTAGCAATACAGCCATACAGCATGTTTTATACATTTAATTTGAACCACATCTTCCATAGGATCTAGCACATACTGGCCACATCCTATACCTACTCTCCTAGCGGAGAATTGAAACATGCTTGATACAAAAGATACAACCTTGGCTTCAAGCAATCTTTTAACGCTTTATGATCCTTGGGTGAAAAATCGATAAAAAAAATAGTTATATGGGTGGTACTATGCCGCTGACGTACAAGTTTGGCCCAACCCCTCATATTTTTTTAGAGGTAATCGGAGCGAGGGCGGTATTTGAGTTTAGAGAAAGACGGCGCGCCAGTGAAGACGCATCAAGTGCGCATTGGAGAGCTGAGGTGTCCAGTACGCACGCAGGATGAATAGATGATTTGCTGCACACTGTGAAAAAAAAAATATATTTTTTAATTGTAGAGTATTTGTTATTATAGGTAGATTGCCTTATAATTGTCTTGGAAGCCTTACCGGTATAGATCACATTTTACCCTGCTAATGTCATATTTGATTGTGTTGGGAAACATTAGTCTTGAGGCCTAAGTGCCATGCCTGTATGCGTCCTACACTCTTTATTTAGTTTATCTGGCAAAAAGTGTCTCGACAGTAGACAGCGCGATGAACTTTAGTTGCAACTTTAGTGACGAACGGTGGATTCCATGGAACGGAACGGACTACGACGATGCCACCAACAAACTACTTGGGATCGGCACGGATAACTTCATCACACTCCTGGTGTTCGGACTTATCTTTACTCTGGGCGTGCTGGGAAACTCTATGGTGATCACGGTGTTGGCCCGGAGCAAGCCTGGTAAACCGCGGAGCACCACAAACATTTTCATCCTCAATCTCAGCATCGCTGACTTGTCCTACCTGCTTTTCTGTATCCCTTTCCAGTCAACCATTTATATGATGCCAACTTGGGTGCTGGGCGCGTTCATTTGCAAGTTTATCCATTATTTCTTTACCGTGTCTATGTTAGTGAGTATTTTTACTCTGTCCGCGATGTCTGTGGACCGTTACATTGCCATTGTCCACTCGAGAAAGTCGTCGTCGATCCGAGTAGCAAAGCACGCTTTTATCGGAGTGGTGATCATCTGGATACTGTCCCTGGCAATGGCTGCGCCAGTCATGTATTATCAGAACATATTTAAAAGAGGCGAGAATCATACATATTGTTGGGAAGTGTGGCCGGATCAAATTCAGAAAAAAGTCTATGTTGTTTGCACTTTTGTTTTTGGCTACGTATTACCCCTTCTACTCATTTCGTTCTGTTACGCAAAGGTAAGTTAACTTAATTATCTAGTCCCACTTTTCCCTGAAATCGGTACAGAAAATATTATTTTATAAAATATAAGAGAAAATTGTGCGAAATCTTTTTGCAGTAATACATTTATTGACCATGGCATGTTGTGGTCATATCAGTAGTTTTTGCTTTTGTAATCTTTCTATTTCCTTTTTTTAATGGTCTGCTTTTTTATGTTAACAGGTTTTAAATCACTTGCACAAAAAACTTAGAAACATGTCAAAAAAATCTGAAGCATCAAAGAAGAAGGTAAGTGTGAATGTCCTCCCATTTTCACTATTCAGATGATGTTCACACAGCAAATTTGAAAGTGTAACACTTGTTCATTTGACTGGTGAGTGTATAGGTCCACTCTCATCATCGTGAACTCTACCTGTGTAAAATTAACACTTTGAAATATGCTTGGTATGAGTACGGTATCATCACCAGGTCAAGATGCTTCTGGAATGTTCATGATGTTCTGTTAAAGTTCTGCTTGGTTCTGATCTGCCATGCTCTGTGTTGGTGTGCTTTGTTATATCCTTTTTCCGCCGTGCTGTACCCTTCTCTTTGTTCTCCTCTGCTTAGCTCTGTCTTTAGTGTGCTCTGCTCTGGTCTCTGCTCTACATTGGTCTCTGCTCTGCTCTGGTCTCTGCTCTGCTCTGCTATACACTGATCTCCTCTGCTCTACACTGGGATCTTCTGCTCTACACTGGTCTCATCTTCTCTACTCTATCACGACATCCTTCCCTGGCAGCTTCATTCTACAAAACCCATTGCCTATTTTTTCAATCTTCCAATTCTGTCAAATGCTATCAATTGGGTCTATCTTCATCTGATTTGGCAAGTTTCATATCTAGGGTACAATACAGAGATGAAGGGCAGCAATATGTGAACCCACACAAGTGTTGTGTGCAAGCACTACCCTTTGCCATCAGCAAGTCTATAAAGACCTTAACCTCATGATGAGAAAGGAGATCCCACAATCTCATCAGTTGCGTAACAGAAGGAAGCAGTGAGGTGGAAACATGCGCATATTAAACTGTCACCAACAATGACGTCCTAACCAGTCAAATGACTAAAGTCAACTGTGGCTATTTGTCTCTGGTCAATCAAGATAGATGTTAAAATAAATGAATTGTATTCAAGTGTGTTGGCTAGTAGGTCTGGTCTTTGCCTGGCCAGACGCACCGGTCTCCACACTGTGGCACACGCCCTGTGAAACGTATGTTTGGAGACAGCTGGGACAACACGGCTGCTATCACTGCTTCCCTGAAAAACACCTCTATCTGCCTTAGACACACAGCCCATGGCAGCTGTGTGTCAGACAGTACAGAGGCATGAGGAACAGCTAGCATGGGAAAAAACTAGAATCTCTCTGCCTCTAACAAGCCCTGTGACTCCGGTAACTGGTGGAAGCGAGCAAAACCCTTCGACTACAACCTACCTCCCACCTGAGGATTAATAAGGAATACCACTTGGTAATCCTCACTGGTGGAAAGAGGGTGTTTCCTATTTATGTTATTCAAACCTAGCCTCAACATTCCTTCTCTGAGGACGGATTCATATTGATTCTTATACTGCATGCCCTTCCTCCAATTAAAGCTCTGATTTAAGGTTCTCAAACTTAAATCTAATATAATTTAATGTGCTAGCCGATTTTTTCCCTGAAAAAGATTTGAATGCAGTAAGGGAGAGAAAGCGACCTAAGGAACGGCTAATGGTTTTATTTTTGACTGGCATAATGCTTTTCTATTGTATTAAAGAGGTGCCCAGCTCAGTTAAACTCTCATTTCAAGCAGGCAGTCAGGCATTACACGTTTTAAGCAACTTTCCTCTGCCATTTAAATGGAGGGATGAATGCGTCTGGGGATGGATGGTAAAGGGACGACCACGATTCTGTTCTACCCAACACAGGGCCCTGTCTCTGGGGAGCAGGTCAATTTCCTGCCCAATTTTAACTGGTGATGACACCTTTTGAAATGGGATCCAGATTAAATGTACTGCTTTGCCCGGGTGTGTTTCTCTGTGTGTGAGCTTCTGTGGCCAGGGGTATGTGGAGGATAATACTGAAATCTAAATGAAATTGTACAAAAGCCCTGTAGTAAAGAGAAAGAGAATGCTGGCTACAGTTGCAGAAAACAGACAGACTTGATCTGACTACACATAAACAGCCTGTCTCCTCTTATCTGATCTTCCCCCTGATGGGGAATTGCTCCTCAGTCCACACCCATCACCAAAGCCTGACCTCATGAAAACCAGACTCATCATAAGTCCACACACAATATAGGCTCAATCTCTGTCCTTGGAAGCATAATCAACAGTTAATCGGGAAAGCCAAAGACTATAGGGAATAAAGTGGGGGTGTGGTGTGAATCTTAATAGCAGACCATAAAATATATAACTATACGTTTTACTGAAGTCTTGGTGTCATGTTTGACAGTTGAAAATGAATAATTTATAACACGCCTGTTTGAGAAGACAGACGGATGGACTTAAATCACTTCTGTGTTAGAAGGTGAGAAGGGGCTGAAAAGATTTTCCTGTTCTGTTCTTGCCATCTCAAAACAAAAAAGAGAATATTACCCATTTTGCTCTCCCTTGTGGTGTAGATTTCAGTTTTTCTGTCGGTCGGTCTTTCTGTCTCTCACCGTCCATCTGGCTTTCCATCTGTCTGGCTGTCTCCCCTTCCCCTTGTCCCTTTTATACTATCTGTTTCCCCATTTATTTATTTTACTCTGTAATCTCCCTTTATCGTCCTGCTCCTCTCTTTAACCTAAAATCTAGGTCGCAGGGCAAGCAAACACATTTCTAATCACCTCAAGCTCACTCCCCATTCCTCCTTATTGTGTTCTCACCCCTTCAGATCTCTCCCACATAGCGTGCTAATTATTTAACACAGCGGTAAATCAATGTGCTCTCACATAATGTAGACTAGAGGCACAGCTGGCCAGCGAGCATGAAATTGACATTTCCAGGAACAGACAGCAGCTTGTAACTTTTTTTAAAGTTGTGGAGAAATGGATTACAGCATCTTACCCTCCTGTTAGGGCAGAGATGGCAGAAATGAAGACAGGAAACGTCGGATTATTTTTGCATTACAACTTTATGAAAGGTTATAATGATGATATGTCGGCGACAGTAGATGAGTAGAATCATTTGGAGACTGGATGTATCTTCAATCCCCTCTGCAGGAAAGGATCCTCTTCTGTATCCCAGTGTTAGGCTCCACTTCCTGATACTCTCTGTCTTTTCAGAACTCTTACCCAGATGACGATCGTTCTTCTTGTCTCTTGCTTCTTCTCCAGACAGCTCAGACTGTGCTGGTGGTGGTGGTGGTGTTCTGTCTCTCCTGGCTCCCCCACCATGTGGTGCATCTCTGGGTCGAGTTTGGCTCCTTCCCCCTGAACCAGGCCTCCTTCGTCCTGCGAGTGGCGGCCCACTGCCTGGCCTACAGCAACTCCTCCGTCAACCCCGTCATCTACGCTTTCCTGTCCGAGAATTTCCGGAAGGCCTACAAGCAGGTGTTCCGCTGTCAGATCACTGGAGATTCTCCACTCGACAATATCAAGGAGGCCCGCAGCAAGGCGGACACACCACCCTCCACTAACTGCACCAATGTCTGATCTGAACGCCGGCTCTGGTTGTTCCAGATGGACCAACTGGTCCTAAGCTGCATTATAGCACCGGGGCATTTGTTCATGCCTCTTTTACCATACACAAGGAGCAGTGTTAGGGTGGGTGTGTACTGTAATTTACACAGGAAGCTATTAAGAGTTTTGAGAGAGGAGTCGAGATGGGTGCAGTGTTCAGATGTGTAAAGCACTGGACCTACACAGTTGTGTTTTATTGGAGTAGTTATTGACATATATTTGCTATTAGGATCTAATGAGCATGAACATTTGGTTTATGTTGGAGTGTGTTGTGTTAATGTGTTGGGGTGGATGTGTTGGATATGTTGAGGTGGATGTATTGAGTCTGGATGTGTTTGCATGAATGTGTTGGGGTGGATGTGTTGAGATTGGATGTGTTGAGGTTGGATGTGTTGAGGTTGGATGTGTTGGGGTGGATGTGTTGAGGTTGGATGTGTTGGGATGGATTGGTTGGGATGTATGTGTTTGGATGTATGTGTTGAGGTTGGATGCATTGGGATGGATGTGTTGAGGTTGGATGTGTTGGGATGGATGTGTTGGGATGGATGTGTTGAGGTTGGGTGCATTGGGATGGATGTGTTGAGGTTTCATGCGTTGGGATGGATGTGTTGAGGTTGGATGTGTTGGGATGGATGTGTTGGGATGGATGTGTTGGGATGGATGTGTTGAGGTTGGGTGCATTGGGTTGGATGTGTTGAGGTTGGATGCGTTGGGATGGATGTGTTGAGGTTTCATGCGTTGGGATGGATGTGTTGAGGTTGGATGTGTTGGGATGGATGTGTTGGGATGGATGTGTTGGGATGGATGTGTTGAGGTTGGGTGCATTGGGTTGGATGTGTTGAGGTTGGATGCGTTGGGATGAATGTGTTGAGGTTGGATGCGTTGGGGTGGGTGGGTAAAAGACAGCCCTGAAAAAGGCTGGATCCTGCATCAAGCTACATTCATACCAGCATTTACATGACCCCAGCCTCAACACTCTGGACAGTATAACATGAAAACCACACATGTATCTGTTTACTTCTCTATTACTGTGTCAGTTCATTATGAATTCTTCGGAACTCACCTCATGTTTCTCGTATTGTACTATTGTATGGAAATGACAAGTTAATTAAACAAATTATTCTACTTACAGTATAGGAATTAAATGTAAGCATAAATGTTAGATTAGTGACATTTGATGTTTCTTGTGTTTTGCATTTTTTTTTGCTGGTTATGACAAAGAAATCAAATGAAAATCATATGCTAGATATTGCCCTGAATGTCAGAAATCCGCATGATTTAATATTCCCTTGGAAATGCAATCTGTATAAAAAAAAATACAAAAAATGTATTTGTTGTTGAAAGTGTTTTTCTCTCCACAGGGGACTGTCAAGGAAGCTCTGTGTGTGTGTGTGTGCGTGTGTGTGTGTGTGGGGGGGGGGGGGCACACATAATATATTCCAAACTATATGTACCAACTTTAACAGAACATTAACAGCTTTACATACACTTTTAGCATTTTAACAGCAAACAAATTTGAGTTAAAATGATACATATTGTTAATGTGCACTTGGTAAAGGGAAGTAACTTTGCATTTGTTTAACAAATGGACTGTGGATGCTCACCACCTAGGCTCTTCAATTTGTTGATGGCTGTATTATTCTCTTGACTGTTTTCAAAGACTAATCTTGAATCTTAGCAGTCTTGTTTCCAAAAACTTTCATTGATGTAAAAATATTGCTATGTTTTCACAAAAGGTTTTTGTGATTTGCTTTTGTCTTATGGTCCTAAAACCCGTGTATATAATTGTCTTGTTATGTTCAATTACAGCAGAATAAATTACAGGTTTTCAATAATGAAGAATAATTAGTCCCATATGCATCAGATTAACGAGTTTACATGCCATGGATTGCAAAACACATTTGTTGAAAGTTTTCCTTCCTGTAAGGTATTTATGGTGTTGAGATGCTGGAATCCAGAATGTGTCAATTCAAATTCTCAACACACAATGGTTAAAATCATATATTGCACAGTATGTTACTCGAAGCAAACCTACAGGACATGGATTATTTCTAGCTGTTTTTTGATACAGCCCACACAATGTCTGTTTTTCTACATTGTTGTAATTTTTAAGTAGACTTAAAGTAATGTTTCTGTCCGTCTTGTGTTTTTCAAGCTGTATTCTTGCCACTGTTAGGGTGCTTGAAGATGTACTGCATCAACTGTAAATTACGTCTACTGCATCTACTGTGTGAAGCCTTAGGTATTTTTGTCACTCTACTCTTCATATTCAAATTCTGTATGATTTTGAGGAACTGTCAGATCTTTCTGAAACGCATTTTCACTGATTATTCTGAAAGAAATATATATTTCTTTGAAACCTCATGCTTTAATTGTTCCTTAATATCAACAGTAAATTGTTTAGCATTTTGTGGCAAGCAAAATCAAAAATGTCATAAAAAGGAATGATCATAAAATAATAACCTACATAATTTGTTTAATTATCATAATCGACTGTGGAAGAAGAAATGGACAGAGCATCTTTCTTGAAGTATTCATGCTGGCCGATCATTTGTTTGTTCCAACCTCTCTAGTTGAATCCAAGACAAATAAAATATGATTTCCCAGCATGCCTCATTATTGAATTGTAGGGGTGAAACGGTCCAACAGGCCAACGTGTCTCATCAACCTCCTCATGTCACACTTGAGGCTTGTTAAAGGACTATTTCTGCGTCTGGACAATGGTGGGTAGAATAAACTGATGGTGGATTTTGCTGTTTCCTGTGTCATGTAATTGCCACAGCAACCATTTACAAGACAGCAGTAGCCCATTAAATAATATGAAAAGGATATCACTCTAGTCGTTTCACATGGTTTTTCATCTTCTCGTTGCAAGCTGGGATGTGTCTCCCAGGTAGCCAGAAGGAGTAGCCCAAGGGTCTTGTCTTGGCAAGGCACTTCAAGGCAGAAAGGAGACAGGCTCTCACACTGCCCATCAGAGAACACAGAGGTCGTCTAAATTACGCAGTGTGCATTTACACAGGGTCTCTTTCACTTGTTTTTGTCCCAGGGACACACACACACACACACCCACTATCACAAAGACAAATGCACACACTCACATACCCCGGTCGCATGGTTGTGGCAGTGCTTCCCCTGTCCACCGCTAACAGATGCCAGCGTGTTCAGTGTGGTTGAGGACCGGGCCCTGCCGACGCCATGCTCTCTCCTCTCACCTCGGTCCTGCATGCCAACTGGGCGGAGGGCTGGACTCTCCCACGCTCCTGCCATGTAAACATGTCAGAAAAGCGGCTCTCCACTTTTATTGAGACAAATACCGAGGGTGATGGCTGTCATTAGTCACAGGTCTGTCCGGGGAGGACTTGAACACACAGCAGCAGCAGCGTGGCGGCGGCGAGCAGAGCAACAGTCAGTCCTCACCCCACAGATGACTGCTTTATGACCCTGAACACAGTGTCCCGTGGCTCCGCATCTGGAACTGAGAAAAGCGCCGTCCGGGGAGCTGAGATCTATGTGTTGTCATAGGACTGGGACGTCGTAAATTACAACAGCAATTTGTGTATCCAGGAAGATTCCTATCTCCCTCCAGAAGCGCAGCGTGTACTCTACTCGACATCAATGTCCCAGGCCTGCAGATGAACTGGGCCTCTACCTATGAACCCTGCAGGCCGACCCCTGTTGCGCAATAAGATGGATTTGATAATGTAATAGCATATGAAATTCAAGGGGTTATTTTGCTACTGGTAACTGCCTGTATCAAAGACCTACTCTTGGGGTCAGCGTGAACGTTCTGGTTCCTCGCCCCGGCAAAACCTAGCAGCAGAGTACCAATTACCTTGGCAATGCCCATGTTCCCAGAATGGCATTTATGTTGCCAGCATGGGTCTCCCCCTGCAGCAGCACGTGGCCCTACTCTCGTGGCACAGACAGGCACACGCTTTCAGACTCCCACGGAAAGACCCGGAGGACGGAGGAGTGATAGCACTTCTCCTGAGAAAAGTCTGCATGTGGTGTTA
This sequence comes from Osmerus eperlanus, assembly GCF_963692335.1. NCBI lineage: Eukaryota > Metazoa > Chordata > Actinopteri > Osmeriformes > Osmeridae > Osmerus > Osmerus eperlanus. The sequence continues at coordinate 13,430,708 of NC_085024.1, forward strand.
TTAAATTTTGTTTAAAATGTCCTTTTTCATGCCAACAACAGAGTGGTTGTTTGCCATGTCAGAAGAATTGTATTATATGGAATGACCTTGTGTATACGATGCGCATGATACATAATTCACTCTGACGGGATGTCATTATTAATGGTTTTTGTATAGTATTTATGTTTTCCATTTACATGTGTTCAGTTAGCCATCACTTTAATCCAAAGCAATGTACAAATAGTGGGAACACATTAGTGCCAGGTGCTTGTAAAAAGCATTAGAGTGAATCGGTAACAAGGCCTTAGTAAATTTATAATTCTAATTAATACCTATTACTGTAACTAATGCTTATAACAAGTGTCTGGGTCTAAAGTTATGCAAGTATAGCAGATAATCAAGGACTTACAAGAATAGTATGGTACAGGTGGATGTACAGGAGAGTGTCCACTCCTGTCAAGGACAGGTACAAGTACTATACAGTATCCAGTCCACTCATTACATCAAGGCTTTCAAGATCCAGATGCTCTACAGCAAATCAGATCGTTTATATTCAGGCAAGGCATGGCCACCTAATGCCCCCTCTCCAGACACCTCCCCCCCCCCAAGGCTCGCACTCCGGTGACAGGCGAGTAAGAGAAAGTCTGATTACCCCTCTAATGCCTTTCTGTTTCAAACTGTTAGGGAGATATAAACAACGACCTGGAGTGCTCTCCATGCAGACATGGTGAATACTAATAGCATAATTACACCTGTACCACGATGGCAGAGAGGGCAGACAACTGTCCTCAGAGACAGAGCACGCTGATGTCACGATCATGGCCAGAGGGGAGAAGAGGAGCATAGGGGAGAGGAGAGGATGTGGCCCGAACATGTGCTCCACTGTGCCGTGCGCAATGCTACGATGGCCCTCTGAAAACCCCAACAGAACCAGCTGACATAATGAAGACGAGTGGAAGGGATGGAATGACGCAAAAACCTGGTGAGTTGGGACAAGGGTAGATCAGTAGCACACTCCAAACCACGGACAGGAGGCCATTTCTGTTACTTTGTGTTGCAGAGAAATGTCAAGCCTAACCAGCTAAACTAGACTGGAATATAATTAAAAACAATATCATTCTGGAGACCCTCCCTACTGGAAAATGACAAGAGTACCCAAACAAGCTTTCAGACTCAATGAAGTTTATTGTTACGGGATACAATTTTTTTTTGTCTTTTTTCGGTTCACAGACAGTGGTACTGTAGAAGTGCTCTGTTGTAGATTATGTTCTTTTGACTGAGATCTTTTCCAGGCAACCACAATAAATCCCCCTGCCGTGGTTCAAAGTAAGGAGAGAGTCTTTGAAGACTCAATGAAGAGAAAGGAAGATAACAGAAAGATAGATCAGTGTTGGAATGCAACTAAATATATATTATTTTCCCAAATCTGAATAGATTTAGTTTTAGTGTTTATTCATTTAGAGTCATTCATCTGTATTGTTTATGTTTTCTGATATGCTGGGGGGTATTCCAGAAAGCAGGTTATACAATATAACCGGTAAAATTAACTCTCCAGCTGACACCCAGTGTTGTATCAACATTGCCAGTAAGTTGCTGCAACATTGTGTGTCAGCTGAAGAGTTAATTTTCACGGTTATGTTGCATAACCTGCTTTCTGCTTTCTGTACCCCCTGATATCGTTCAAATTCAGATTACCGTCAGCTTCAACGGCTCTTTTTGCAAGAATGCAGTTGCTGCAACCTTTGAATGTTCCATTCATCTTCATTACAGTTCAATTTCATACTGTAGCTTCCAGAAACACAATTGCTCAAATTGAACAAAAATTTATTCTTGAGTCAGCATAGTCAAGCATTGCTTGAAAAGGACATTTCTCAAAGTTGGCTGTTTGTGTTTGTTATTGTTTTCAGGAAAAGGTGATAACATCCAACAAATGCATGAGGCCGGTTGAGCTAATGATCACTATGAAACAGGGGAGTCTGATGGCTGAGCGGTTTGGGAATCGGGCTAGTAATCAGAAGGTTGCCAGATCGATTCCCGGCCGTGCAAAAATGAAGTTGTGTCATTGGGCAAGGCACTTCACCCTACTTGCCTCGGGGAATGTCCCTTTACTTACTGTAAGTCGCTCTGGATAAGAGCGTCTGGTAAATGTAAATATAAATTAAATGACTGACATGCTTACATGAACCTGTAAACATTTGCCCTGAGTGAACAAAACCCACCTGAGGATTAAAATACAGTCTCAAATGAAAAATTTAACTATTTTGAAAATGACTATGGTCGGTTGCTTTTTGTGTGTATTCATTTTCTAGACAAATGCTAAGTCTTTGAATCAAACAGGTGCTGTGCAGAGATACACCAGGAAGCTGTCTGAGTATCAGCATCTGTCAGTGTCAGTGATGAATGGTGCTGATCGCTGAGTCGCTCAAAACATTTTTTGAATTTCTCTCTCTCTCTCTCTCTCTCTCTCTCTCTCTCTCTCTCTCTCTCTCTCTCTCTCTCTCTCTCTCTCTCTCTCTCTCTCTCTCTCTCTCTCTCTCTCTCTCTCTCTCTCTCCTCCTCTCCTTCCCTGTGTCTTTTTCTCTTATCGGAATCACGGCACCCCAGTGGAGATATCGCCACGGGGCTCCCTCCCCTCCATCAGATCTCACTCTTAGTTCTCTTTTGTACTCAGACCAGGCACAGCCCCCCCCCCCCCCCCCCCTCCATCCTCCCCTCTCTCCACAATCAACCCTGGGCATCCTTGGACCTTGGCTCATTTGTAAATCAGCTACATCATCTGATGTTCAGCAGTCGTAAAGTGGGTTTGAAAAAAGAAATGCTTCTTCTGGCTGTGGCTGTGCTCCGTGTGTTTGTGGCGATCCCTACAAACTTCTCTCCGCCACGGTCCTGTTGGTTCACGGTCATGTAAACATGTACTTCTCCAATAGCCCTTCAGTCCTGTTGGTGCCTCAAAGCTCCACAGCTGACATCAAGGACATACAGATTGATTCAAGCACAAGGTAAATTGATATATCTCCATCCCCATAATCCACCTATTGAGCTTTAGATCCATTTCTATTAAAATCAATGGGTTGACATTACAAAGACAACTACAGAGGGTACAATTTCTGGGGAAATTGTAGGGGGTGCTTGCTTGCGTCGGTTGCAGGTGGGTCCGTCCCCTTAAGTTTTTCCCTTCTAGTGATATTTTCAAGCAATTAGCCTAATCATATTGCATATTGCATAATGTTTCAAAGTTTGAAACAAGCTGAACCCCCTTTGAAACAAGCTATTGTAACAAAGTTCTCACTGGCAGTATTTCAGATGGAATTGCAATTCAAACAGTACCATCTGCTAACTGATAATATGCTCCCAAAAATGTAAATAAGCTGGACATTTATTTAGGCGTAACTGGCTAATTCAAAAGAAGTTTGCTAGCAAGCTAGCTGTTGTTGCTAGCCAAACTTCACTGAGGGGATTGTTTCAATGCGCCGGAAATGAGAAACATTTCTTTTGACATAAAGTTTAGGCTGTGGCATTGAAGACAGCGACGCACCACACAAGCTTGAGTTTAAGTACCTTATTTAATGTGACATTACTTACTGTACATGCAAGTCTTGATTTGCTTAAATGTAAATGTATGATGCTGCTAGTACACCACGGCACCATACGATACTCGCTGTGCAACAGGCCATCTATGCACGTTGTATCCATGCATCGTTTTGTGCTAACACTGAGTTCCCTTTGTGGACACAAGGCACTTTTTGGCACAAAAACTTAATTAAACCCTGCAACGGAATGTAAATAAAAATACAAGCAACGCAATCCCTAACAAGATGAACCTTTTGACACCGCCGTTGTCTATGTAGCCCAAATATTGAGGGATCCTTAGGGGTGGGAAAAGAAAGAAGAAAAATAATAATATATATGTGAGAGAACAATGGTTGTGCTCTCGCCGAAAGGCTTGAGCACACCCAATTAATTAAAGGCTACAATCTGTGCTCCATGTATTCACGCTAGCAATATGGGACTCTCAATATCATTCAACTAAAAATTTAATGAGCTAAAATTTGGCCTTTCCGTACAATTCCACCCCTACCGGCTAATTCAATCACATTTCATTGCTGAAAGTTATATGAGTGGAACAGTTGGTTTATGAGTAGCCTACAATGACCCGTATTAAATTGTATTGTCAGTAATTTTTTATATAGGATTGCAGGTAATTGCAGTTAGTGTATGACATTTAATGCAACGGCTGGTTCCAGGAAATCATTTTTTATATACTTTACCCCCCCTGTACCCAACTCAGAAAGAGATATAAAGAGAGCAGGAGAGAGAGAGAGACACAGAGAAAATTGTCCTTACAGAGAGAGACAGCTACAGTAAAATAGAAAGACAGCGAAAGACTTTGAACAAGACAGTCATGGAGAGACAGTTCTAGAAAGATGCATAAAAAGACTAGTCCGGTCAAGACACTGTGGCAACCGAGCAAAATCTGTGTGCGGCACATATGTTGTCAGGCAACGCTGCCAAGAACAGTGTACGCACAGGCTTATGATTTATTGAACAAAAAACAGCAACAACAAAAATCTTCAGACGAAACCAAGCTCGTCCTGTGGGAGGGAAAGTTCTAGAGGTCCTCTTCCATGTTCATTCACACACAGTAAATCTGTCTTCCGGCTCTCGGTCGTCGACCCCCTTCTGTGAGTGGGCGGGCACTCTGTAAACTCTGCTGCCTCGCCAATTAGCTGGTGTGCCCCTGCAAAGTCCATGCTCCACTGACTGGCACGTGGGAAGTGAACAAAGACACGTGTCTGTGACGAGTCTCCCCGGCGGTCTGTTCGGCTGTCCAAGGTGTTGACCTGGCTGAGGCAGTGCCTTCGCTCTCGGGTTGCCAAAACACATGCAGAGGCGGACAGCCACACCACACAGAAAGCAGAGGCGGCTCCTTAGTGCTGTTTCTTGTGGGCATCGAGGTGGTCAGGGCTCTACAGGTGAGACAGGCTGACACTTTGGCTGTCTAAGAAAGTGCTGAGGGGAACTGTTCTGTCTAACCCTCGCTACTAGACACACCACACACGCCATACACACAACACACACAAAATCACATACACATGCACACATGCATAATGGATCGCTTTGCTCCTGAGTAAGTAAACATTGGTGGTGAGTTTTGTTCTCTACTTTGTTCTGCTTCAGGCAACAACATAACAAACAGTCCCGTTTGTAGCCGAGGAGTCATGGAACGGGTCATTCTTATGAGCCTGTTGTTGTCAAACCCTTTTCACGTTTCCATTTGTTTTGCAGTGTGTCCATTCGTTAATAATTGTGTTCAATTTCAAACTCCAAACTGCCAGTGGACTAGCATGGGAGGATGGCCTGTGATTCAAGCAGGTGTTTTTTTCCAGTATGCTTTTCTATAACACATCAATTAGACCTGAGCTACACACATAGGCGATCCACAACCCCATTCAGCAGTGATATACGTCGTCCCTTACAGTAGTCATCCATAACACCTCACCATACAGTAGTCCTACACAACATATCACTCTGTCTAACACTCTCTCTCCTTGCACTGGGCTTGCAAACACTCCTGGGCATCTTACGTACATAAAAGCACATTCCCCACAAGTAGCTTTAATGGCTATTTATCTCCTTCACGCTCACGGCATGAAAATACTCTGCATGAAAGCAGGTGTCAGCTGCTGACCTGTTTGATTGTGGTGTCACAGTAAAAAGCTTCCCCATTTCCCAGCCATACTTTCACGTCTCAGTGTTGACATTTCCTCGTCTTACGTAATGCTGTCATTATGGACAATTACACTTCCTCAGTCACATCTGCTGTCGAGCTTGTGGCATTCACAGCCATCTCGATAGCCAAATCTGGAAGAATCTGCCTCTCGCTCTCTCTCTGCCTTTTGCTCTCTCTCTGCCTTTTGCTCTCTCTCTCTCTCTCTCTCTCTCTCTCTCTCTCTCTCTCTCTCTCTCTCTCTCTCTTCTCTCTGTCTTTCACTCACTCTTGTATAAAATATATATATATATTGTGACATCACGAGAGGCTGGGTCCTGGAGGGGTGCTACATTCCCCGGAGGTGGCTGCAGCCCTGAGCAGCTGTGGCTCCCTCTGCTGGGGGAGTCGGGGGCTCCATCCCTCCCTAAAAACGGGGCATTCCCACACACCTGAAACTGATCAGACCCTGATGACCTAAAGGGTTGGGTTAAAGAGGGAGAGCCACAGTTAGGTGGGCGGAGTGGGGTTTGGTGAAGAGAAGGAGTCCTGCGCCTAGAAGAGGCGCCGTTTTTGGAATCCTATGTAAGATTTTTTTTGTTAATTCTGAGGATCTTTAATAAACCCTTGTTTTGTTCTACCCTGGTGTCCTTGCACTATTTTGAGCTGTCCCGCTGAGGGCTGTGTAGCCTCTCGTGGCGTCACAATATATTGATACAATATTTAGGCCTACTGTTAAAAATGTATTAAATCAGTACATCAATTTAATTTGCAACGAGGGTTGATGATTGCTGGAGGCCCAGGGTTGTGTCCACAGGATAGATGCAGGCTGAAACTGACTGGGTCAGAGCAGCATATTTCTGATTAAAGTGTGGAGGAACAGTGTCTCCATGTCCCCTTTCAGAGATAGCAAGTATAGAAGACTGGGTGGTTGAGGAGGAGGAGGAGGAGGAAAATGAAGAGGTGGAGGAGGAACTGGAGGTGGCGAGACTGCAGGTGGTTGTGTGACTCAACACAGGGTCTCTTTGGTCTGCAGTCACATGCTTCTTTATCAGAGCCCAGAATGTATTTCCATTTGTGGTAAACACCATGGATGAATGAACTGAAGTTAGGCTTCAGTTCATTCAAATGCTGGGGGTCAGATGGCTGAGCGGTTAGGGAGTTGGGCTATTACTCAGAAGGTTGTTGGTTCGATTCCCGGCTGTGCCAAATTAAGTTGTGTCCTTGGGCAAGGCACTTCACCCTACTTGCCTCGGGGAGAATGTCCCTGTACTTACGGTAAGTCGCTCTGGATAAGAGCGTCTGCTAAATGTAAATGCTTCCAAGTTACGTTCATTCTTTCCACTCTCAGTGGTTTATGAGGACACAGACTGAGAAGGGTAACTTTTGGGAACTAAGGACTAAAGTGAATGCTCACTTTATGACATTCAGTGTACATCTGTGATTGACAAAGGTTTCATGTAAAAAATGCCTTGCAAGCTCTCTTTTCACTTTTTGATCTGTTTTTATACCTGAAGTTTGTTCCCTGAGCTGTATTCCATGTTCCTATCCCTTTATACTTTCAATGAATTTCAGAGGTGAACTGAAATTTCTGAACTTCAGGAAGCCCCCAAACCCAACTTCCATTTCAATGACCAAGGTCAAAGAAAAAAAGATGGTGGACTTCTCCAGGTTCCTGGGAGTGTACATGAAAAAGGAAATTGGACTGCATGGACAACACCAAGGCCCACTATTGGAAAAGACAGAGTCGAGTGTTCTTTCTTAAGAGGCTTTTCTTGGGAGACTGTCCTTTGCTGCGCCATGCTGGGGAGGACTGGGGAGACCAACAGACTCAACAAGTAGGTGAGAAAGGCTCTGTCGTGGGTCGTGGGTCTAAAAACAAGTCAGTCTGGAGGCAGGGGTGGAGAGGAGGATGAGGGACAACATCAAGACCCTCCTGGGTAACCCCTCCTATCCCCTCTGTGATGAGTTGGGGCAGATGGAAAGCACCTTCAGCAACAGGCTTATCCCCCCAGGTACAACATGGAGCGTTGCTGGTTTTCTTTTGTGCCGAGAGCCATCCGGCTACACCCCCCCCCCCCCTTTTAACTTTAAAATGTCACATTTACATGGTTTGTTTACTTCTAATGTTGTTTATATATGTTCCTGCTGTCTGTGGTATTATTATGTTATAATATTTGTATCATCTCTATTTTTCACCTGTGAGGGTGTGTGTGTGTGTGTGTGTGTGTGTGTGTGTGTGGGGGGGGGGGGTTCCGGCTGGGTATTAGTAAGGTCTTATCTAACATTATTCAATGATCTTGCCTGTATTTAGAACTTTGGAATGACCCCCAAACTGATTCGCAATTCAGTCCCTTTAAGGCAATACTGAAGGATTGAGGACATATTTACTGTTGACTGTGATTTCTCTCTGATGATTGTCTTCTGAATACATTTGTAGTAAACATGGGCCACCAGAACAGCTGAACCCCCTTCCTTCCTTGGGCAATTATTGTTCACATCTCTGCATCTTGACTTGTTTATCGCATTGATTATCTGGTTTTCCCTTGTCCTGGTCTAAACAAACTGTTTATCAGCCCAGACACCTTCCCAAAGTGCTCCTTGTTCCTCCCTCTCCTCTTCTCTCTCTCCTTTTCTCTCTCTCCCACGCTTTCTTTTTCACTCTCTTTAGCTCGCACTTTATGACCCATCGTTCAATAAGTGCCGGGGGCTGGGGCTGGGGCTGGGGATGAGGCTGGGGCTGAGGCTGGGGCTGAGGCTGGGGCTGAGGCTGGGGCTGGGGCTAGGGCTGAGAGTAAGCCTGAGGCAAAAAATGTGGCCAGGTGCCAAGGCTAAGGCTGGGCACACCGCAATCCAGACCTTTGATTAAACTGTGGGTGTTAGCCGACACTCTCACGCTCAGTTTAGTGCTGAGCTGCTGGTTGTACTCAAGCTAGGACCCTGCTTTTTCAATCAGCCCTGAATAAGACTAACAGCAGAGGTGGCCAAGGAACACACACACACACTTCAGGGGGGTGATTACCATAACCTGGAGAGGACAGAAGGGGGTAGAGGGGGGGGGGATTACTCAAGCCACCAAGAACACCAGCCAGGAACCAGCCGAGAGAAGGGATAACGTGTCGCTGTGGTGACGAAAACCTGTAGGAGAGGGAGTGAGAGAGAGAGAGAGAGAGAGAGAGAGAGAGAGAGAGACACACACACAAAAGCCTGCCTAGCAGTCCACCCATTTTCTCCATTTACAGGAAGGGTGAAGTGTTATGCTGGCTGGAGTGTGAGTGTCTCCACTAGTGAGGAGAGAAGAGATGTGTCGATCCACTGAAGACAAGACAGGAAGAGGAGGAAAGAAAATAAGCAAAAGAGAAGACGAAACAACACGGAGAGAGACAGACAGGACCCAACTCGGAAAGAGAGAGAACCAGTGCTCCACGCTTTGAGAGCCCGTCACGGAGCTCTCAGCAATCATACAGCACTACTCCTGCCCCCTCCCCCTCCCTCCCTTCTCTCCCCATCTCCGTCTTGGAGAGCACCCTCTCCTCCGGGGGGCGTCAGTCCCCGTACTGAAACAGTCTGGAGTGCCGAGCCACTCTCCCTCCGCCAAGGCCTGCAATTAGCACAGTAGCTAGTTAGCCCAGAGCCATGGTACTCTACCTTTAGTTCTGCTTTCAGATTAGCATCTGCTAGCGCGGCAACAAACACAGCAGCAGACCAGCCCAGAGCAACGTGTTCGTTTCAGTCCAGATCAGATGTCAAACCTGGCAATACGAAAGCTTCACACAACCAGACTTTTGGGTTGTATTATTGCGTGAAGGACACTTAAGTCACATAAACCTTTTGTAATTTTTGTTCTTCTTCCCGTTGTAGGGTTTCTGTAGGGTTTTTTCTTCAGAAGGATTTTAGTCCAAAATAGAGTCGGAGACGGAAAATCTTTCAAAGTCAAGATGGCTTGATGGTTTATTCAGCAATGCAGCAAATGGTACAGGAAGACACAAAAAGCATTTACACACACAACACATCCTATTATATAGCCTGATATGAGGGAAATCTCTCACCCTGCATGCTACAATTCCTCAATTTTCTAGATGTTTCTTCCCACGTTTGGCCAAGGCCAACCTGTCTTCGATAAAGCAACATGCGTGAGCACTCATTATCTCTAATGTCCGCTCAAAACCCCTTTCTATGTTCCCTGTCCTCCTCAGACCCTAGTTCGACCCTTCTTCCCATCCAATATACGTCACCCTTAATAAGACCTCCATATGTGTCCCCACACACCTGCCATTCTTGGTCCTTACTCCTTCCCATGGGTAAACATAGATCCCCGAATCAGAGGCAACCGAAACAAGGCTTTCAACTTTGAGTGTTCTGTTATGGACATTTTAGGATAAATATGTTTTAATAGTGGTAAACTGTAAAGCTCCTTTGTTCATTGATAAAGGACAGCCAGTGACTAGTTTAAGCAAGATCGAGAGGGGGTTCAACAGAGTTCTTGAAAGGGTCTATTGAAGACATAGAGTCAGGTGCTATTGAAGCAGCTGTTTGAACTTTTGCTATCGAGACCTCTTCCTGTAACATTGTCCTTGCTCCTGAAGCTTTATTACCTCCTGACCTGGAGAGAAATCCAACATGAGAGGTGCTTTGGACATCAGGTCCTGATGCTTTGTTGTTTCAGCTGTCACTGTATTGTGTTTGGAGAACGTGACTGACTTTATATTGATTGATTGTTGAATAGAAATGACCAGATGTTAGGTATTATATACGACTGGGTGTGTAGGAGGTCTAATGGCTGAGCGGTTAGGGAATCAGGCTAGTAATCAGAAGGTTGCCAGTTCGTGCCAAATGACGTGTCCTTGGGCAAGGCACTTCGCCCTACTTGCCTCGGGGGGAATGTCCCTGTACTTACTGTAAGTGGCTCTGGATAAGAGCGTCTGCTAAATAACTAAATGTAAAACGCCTGATACCACATTCCTTACTAGTTCAGGACATGTTTCTTGCTGTGCAGCCCAAACCTCTGCCTTTCTTCTTAGTACCCCACACGCCTGCCTACCTGCCCTATAATCAATAAACCACAACATTACTTTCAGGCAGGATTTATCCATGCCTGCGATAATATGTTTTAATCATAGTTTGTGTCGTCTCATTGTTAAGACTCGCCTCCATCCAACCAAGATAAGGGTTGTCATGGGAACCATGTGCTTTCCCCAACCACAACTAGCCACAATACTGTTCCCTGGCTTCCTTTTTTGCTGGATACTGAAGCTTACATCCAGCCCATAAAAAGAGTGTGCCATTGCTGTTATTGACACAGTTGACTCATAATGGTGCCATGCCACACACAACAGACCCCAAACTGAGGACAAACACTACCTGTCTACCATATTTTTGGCTGACTACTTTCTTACAAACCCTTTTGTCTTCATCCACACAAAATACGAATGATCGACGCAAACATCTTCCAGTACGTGAATCCATCAACAGATCAACTCTCCGTGCCATATCGTGTTCCGTTGGGCCTGTGTGGGCCTGCGAAACGATCCAATCTCATTACATGATCCCAGCAGCGCCTAATCCAATCCTGTCGTGGTACCATCCGGTCAGACAGATTCTGAGACAGATAACAACGAGGAGAAGCTGTACCAGGGCCGTGTAATCCCCGTCTCTGAAGGGCCTGGAGAAACACAGGAACAACAGAAATACACCACCGAGCCTGCGTGCTCACATGTTTGCCTTCGGGCCTAATCACAAACTAACCATGGTAGGCCACAAAGGCGAACGCCCCAGCGGTGATCTGACAGGAAACCCTCGCTGGCGAGCACAGCGTGTCCTTGTACGGGTTTCCAAGATGAGCTCATAGACAAGACTCCAGCAGGGACCCCCGCGTTGTCTGAGAACATGGCGTCGCCGCGGCAACCCCCCCTCCCCTCCCCGCCGTGAGAACGGGAGAACTTCGCCGCCGCTGATGCTTCCCAGACTGTGGGAACCGGCTTGTGGTCACAGTGTGATACTCTATATTAGGGCGCCCCTTAGAGGTTTACATGCGTCACGACACCGCCATTACCTGGTTACATTGGGGAATATCATTTTCAGCAGGAAGCGTGGGAGATGTGAGAGGAATAACAAAAGGCCAATTGGATGGCTTGGTTTAATGAGAGTGTGTGTTTGGAGGCGAGTGGAGCTTGTGGAGCATTGAGGGCCCCTCAGGGTTAGCGATAGAGTCTCAGCATGTGAATCTCAAACTGCTCATGAACCAGGCAAGAGGAAAGGGTAGATTATGTAAATGTGTGTGCTTGCACTCCAGGTGGTCGTTTCGGAGCAGAGCGGAAACACTTCCAGTCATCTCGAGTTGCTCTTTCAATCGCACCGAAACTTTTTTCTCCCAGCTCTTTACTTGCATAATGGCTGTTTGTGGGGCCTGGAAGGCTCTGGTCAAGGGTACAGAAGGACCATGTGGAGTTTAAGAGATCCGAAGAGGCTTGCAGTGTCAGGACTCTGCTCTTTGCTTTTCTCGATGATTATCCGTTTCTGTAATGGTGGAGAGACAGACGAATTGCAGAGGGAGTATCAGCAACGTCAACCTTTAAAACCCACACTTTTAAGAGTCACGCGTTTTATCTGTATCAAAGAGCTGTATTACAGTAAATACATGTAGTGTATGTAAAAATAAATTTCCCTCAGGATCGATAAAGTATGTATGTATCACTTTGGCTCAATTCTTGAATATTTTCTTTCAAAACAATGAGTTCAAATGTGTACAGTCATTTTTGTAACAATGTGTCACATGTTATCAGAATTTTTTTTCCTATATATTTTATTTCTTACACGTAAAGTCATATATAGTCAACAGAAAATTGGCACAAATTGAAATCCCTGCAAAAAAAAATTATATTCCATGCAAGATTCCTATTTTATTAGTATGTCACCAGGCAAAACAAGCTGGTGTGAACAAGAAACAAATGGTTCAGAGATGATCTTCTTGAACATTGGTTTTGAAAAAAACTGTATCACCATCCCACTTATCATCATCGTCCTCATCACAATTAGAATCATCATCATCCTCATTAAATTCAGATCATTGTCAGTGTCTGAGGGTCTTACTGTAATTTGTTTGGTAGGACTTACAGTATTAGGGATGACAGAGTTGACCTTTTCACCACCAGGATATTCTAGTCGTCAGTTCTGAGCAGTACAGTAAGACTGCATGCACCTGTCTGTTACATAGATGCTTTTGTAGTCGACGACTAAATTGAATTTCCGAAAAAAAAAAAAAAATCTAAGCATAGCTCAGGCATTTTCTACGACATAACAGGTCTATTTTGCAATCGTTTTATTGTAATATTCAGAGTCCTCCACTTGAGGGCAGCATTGTAATTGTATTGAACATTTCAGTCTGCTTTCTCCTCTGATCACATGTTCCCCCAGGATGTGTAGTATTTAGTCTTTAGGGATGTGAAGGTGAGCATGTAATGGTTCTTCTCACACACACCTCACTTACCTGTCGGTAGATACTACATCACGTTCCCAATGACAACACTGTGCATGACATGACAGCACAATACAATTCATTCTTCAAAAAAAGCCCCTTTAATCTATCTGTGGTAAGTCATGCTGGAAGCTGTTGGTAGAGAATGGTTGGCATAACAGAGAGCCCTCTTGAGATTCCAGTTTTTTCAGCTGTGGTTGAAAAAGTCCAAAACCTCTCGTGTAGCAACGGAGGAAAGTCAAACTTTCGAGGCCTCAAGCAAAGTGTTGGTTTAGTTATTTCTTGCTGAGTTGTTTTTGAAGGGTCCTCATTCCTTTTTAAACATGTTTTGCTTAAACCACAGTTGGAAGAGTCGTGGGGCGGGGGTGGGTGGGTGGGGGGGGGGGGGTCGGTTGTGGAGGAGGATGAGGTGGGCTGAGAAAACTAAAATTCCAGTCAGGCTTGAAGCATTAGAGGAACACCATGATGTGTTTCTGTCTGGATGAAGCAGCTGCCCATCCTCTCCACTCTCTCTCTGCCCGCGGCCCCCTCAACCCAGAGCCTGTAGAGGGGCTGCCATGCTCCGCTGCCCCTAAATCCACATCCCCCTCTGGCTGCACATCTCTTCCTGGCTGGGCCACTTTTGATGACATCATCAGTGCTGTCAGTCTCATCTCAGACAGGTCCCTCTGGGTGGAGTGTCACGCGCGGTTGCACACACACACACACACACACACTTAGAAACCCACATAAACACACACACACACACACTACCCTGCAGTATTGCTTTGCCGCTAAAGATTATGGTTGATGACTTCATCTTAATCACATTCTGTTTCATTTTCTTTTATCTTCATGGTTTCATGGTACACTGCTCCTGACTGCACACACACACACACACACACACACACACACACACACACACACACACACACACACACACACACACACACAAGCACACACAGACATTGCATTACTTAGTAGACAAAGTCTCCCCCATCTTCACGTCTTTGATGAAGCCTGTAGCGGACGTGGACGTTGAAATTATTTGACTTTTCCCTGTCACAAATGAATACCCAGATTTAACCCTGCTATACCCAGAAACCTCAACTATTTCATCATGAACGGCCTCTACAGGGCACACAATCTAAAGCACTGCACTCTGTGCTGTGTTGTAGAACAAACGTTACAGCTCCAGAGTGTGTGTGTGTGTCTGTATGTGTGTGTGTGTGTGTGTGTGAGAGAGAGAGAGATAGAGAAAGAGAGAGAGAGAGAGAGAGAGAGAGAGAGAGCGAGAGAGAGAGAGAGAGAGAGAGAGAGAGAGAGAGAGAGAGAGAGAGAGAGAGAGAGAGAGAGAGAGAGAGAGAGAGAGACAGAGAGAGAGAGAGACAGAGAGAGAGAGAGAGAGAGAGAGAGAGAGAGAGACAGAGAGAGAGAGAGACAGAGAGAGAGAGAGAGCCTTCCACAGTCCGCAGTTGAGGATGTGAACATGGAGACCCTACAGTGGTGGCACCACAAACCACATTCCCATCAAGACTTTTAGTCAGTCGCAGACTTGAGACTTGAACGCGCTCTCTCTACACCAGGGTGTTTTTACATTGGTGTGTCTGTGTTCCGATCCATCCGTCTGATATCATTAACATCTCGAAGGTGTTAGGGTTCGAACTCTAACCCTTAAAGGTTATGGGATGACATCCACCCTCTCCAATCTTGGTCTCTCCTGTCGTTTGAGGGAAAAAGAGTACAGACTTGGGATCATCTTCAGAAGTTCCCCTTCTGTGTTTGACCTTGTCCATCTCCGGGCCCCAGACGCATACTCAGACTAACATGGTTTTCCCAGACACCTGGCACCGGGCCAAAACAAATAAGCCCTCGAAGTGTCGGCAGAACCGCGAGGAACCTGACACCCCGCCCCGGCCCTCGCAGCACTCACTCACAGGCTATCAGCCAATGACTTGTTGAAATTTTAATTGTCCGAATGCATCATGTGGTTTGGAAGCAAAATCAAATCAGGTGGGATGCTTCTTCCTGTGTGACAGCCTTCCAGGGGAGGGCAGCATTTTTGATGAGGCTTTTCATTTATTTATTTTAGCTCTGATTTCAAGGTCGGGTTACACCAACTTGGGGGACAAACGGATGACATTGTATGGATAGGTAATCCAAGAGTCTGTTGATCTTTGCAGATAAGAGGGAGAGGAGAGACAGGTGTCCTAGACAGTGGAAGACATCAATCTGGAAACTCAATCGCTATTAGCTGCATCAAACAATTCTGCAAAACAGGGAGGGCTCGTATCGATGTCATTTCAATTCCCTCTTACTTGAGGGGATTGAGTTTGACGGAGCTGACGTTTCGGACGTTTTTGGATACGATCTCTTTGATCGAGCGAGGAGTTATCAATGAAAACTAGAGTATTTCTCTCCCCTCCTCAGGGCTGAGTTGCATCGGGATGGAATAAGCTGTCGGGTATTTATGGAGAGTGGTGGTTAGTGCAGACGTCGGACATCGAGTCCTGTCCTGTCCTGTCACACCAAAGGTATCAGCTGTCCACGCATGCCACAGTCAGGTGGCACAGCTGCAAATGTGATTAAAGAAATACTAGAACGGGACAGATACTGGACAGGGAAAATGTGTGTGTGCGTGCGTGCATGTGTGTGTGTGTGTGTGTGGGTGTGAGCGTTTGTGCGTGCTTGTGTGTGTGCGTGTGCGTGTACATGTGAGTGCGAAAGAGAGTCCGCTCGAGAGAGAGAGAGACAGAGGAAGAGAGAGAGGAACGGAGAGACAGGGCGATATAGATTACAAGCGGCCCGCGGTACCATGGGCGAGGATAGTTTCACCTCACCCCACGGTGTCTCCATGCATTGAGATCATCTATAATGCAAAGCGATAAACAGGGTCATAGCATGAATAGGTACTTCTGGAAGACTGCTTGAGCAGAAATCCCATAGAGTCTGACATCATCTCATGCTCCTAATTGGAGCAGGGGAAGCTGGGTGACTGAGTATTCTGACTGATTATAACACACAGATTACCATCTCATATGAGGAGGAAGCGGACGGAGAATGTACTTAGTGGGTAAAATGACACCCGGCGTTCTCATAATCCAATTAATATGTCCATTTATAACGCGACTCCCTGCCAATGGATCGGGTTGGTTGGTACTTTGGATGGCTTTGATGTGCCCATCTCTGGCCCTCTCCCTCCCTCTGTCCCCCCCCACTCCTCTGTTCCCCCCCCCCCCCCCAACCTCCACAGGTCATTAATAACGGGCAGTGAATATTCATTACAAGCCTCAATATCATGACAAAAAGGTCCATGTCTGGCCAATTAAAAATGCATAAGGAGTAATGGGTCTTTATGAATAAGTCAGCAGATGACTCGTCCAGGGCGGTGGTGGCAGAGGCCCCGGTCACAGTAACGACGCCCCCCCTCACACCGCCTCTCTGTTCTCTCTCCACCGCCGGCCTGGAACTCTCTGGAAGAGGGAGATACAGGCTCTGGGGCCTTCCTGCACACCTGGATCGAAGACATTATCAGTAAACACAATGTATCAGGTATTCAGATTGAAGTGCCTTTGGTTAACCTTTGTTCTATGGATATTTAGCCCGGGGCAGTGGGTGACACAAAGTTTTGTGAGATATATCGAGTGTCCACTATGTAGCTCTGATATCATAACAAAGGGGATTCATTTCCTTTATTTTTGCTACAGTAGCATACCCAGTAGACAAATAACCAGGGAAGAGCACAGGACAGAAACAACAGTGTAGTCTGTAATTCTTTCAGTGGCCACCATGGTTCAGGCCCAGGCTGTAGCATCTGTCCAGAAGATGGCAGGTTTGTTTAAGCAGTGCACACTCTCAGCCTCTCTGCCAGAAAGCCTGGTCCCTTCAGAGATTGCCAGAATCAGTTGTTGTTATTTTAGTGTGATCACTAATCAGAAATGGATTTAAAACTGCCTCTGGTCTTGACTTTGAATTATATGTCTTAACCACAGTAAAATGTATAATATAAATTAATGAAAAAATGTATGTATTTTGGATCAGCTTTTTTTCAAACTGAACTTGACAAATTTGACTCAGTGTCATCAATGTTCTTTCACGTATAGTTACATTTATTATGATTCCCCATGATGAGTTACATCAAATAATAAATAAAAATACAACCAACGCAATCGCTGCCAATACGAAACTTTTGACACCTAGGTTGTCTATGTAGTCCAAATATTGACTGATCCTTAGGGGGGCGAAAATAAACAATAAATAATAATATATATGTGAGAGAACAAAGGTTGTGCTCTCGCCGAAGGCTTGAGCACACCCAATTATGATAAAAAGTCAAAACACGCTCATACAATAAACATGTGTTGAAATAAAAACCATCACTTTACTGTAATCCGGATCTTGCTTTTCACTTCATTTGTAGAGATCTATGCAAGCACTAGATTTTTCTGATTGTACAATAATTTTGGTTGTATAAGCACAACAACAAGCTGCTTGAGTAACAGCAGGTGTAACCCTCTCCACACCCTGCTACACCTCCCTCAATGTCCGAAAACAACAGAAAGAGGAACATGAAGCCGGCAGTACACAACGTACGTACCACAACAGACCACACAACCCCACAGTCGTCACCCCCTCATCCTTTACCAAAGCTACATTGCTACATTGTTTTCCCACTGCCCGGACCTGCTCAGCAGACAGAATCAGCAAGGGCCTGAAGGCGACCAGTCAACACATATGTCACAGTGGTGGGGGTCAAGAGGATTGGATAAAGATCATAATATGACAGTTCCCCTTGCCTTCTCCTGGCTGGCTGGCCGGCTCTCTGCTACAGATCTCTACTCCAGTAGATCGATACCCTCTGACAGCATGGCTGCACATTATATCACAATCCTTCGGCTGGGATTTTTCAAAGTGCACATATAGTGAGGTTGGATTGATTCCTCTGTTATACTTCCAAACGTCCTGATGTCGAGGCTGATATCTCCAGTGGGATGTAGATGTCACCCGGATTGTAGCTCTGAAGTTGGAGGTACGGTTGATTCAAATGTCTCAACGGTTAGAGGTTTATTGTAATATCTGTGCAATTGCTCACATTCTCTTCAACAAGAAGTTAAAAACCATTTGGCTGTTGAGATTCTGATCCCAAATACTAACACGGCTGTGATACCCTGCTCCATTGACCTAACACTTACTGCCCTAGCATTTTGATTTGTGGTTACGAGTGCAATATTTTCCCACCCGGTATGGCTTTGCTATTTTTCTTTCTTTCTTTCTTTCTTTCTTTCTTTCTTTCTTTCCAGTTGCCTGTTGAGTTATGGCATAATATGAGAGTTGCCCGGTGCACTCCATAAATACTCCACCTCTCCCATTCATCTAGGCCGAAATAAACCAGTAGGGCAAGCAAAATCTCTTTTTATACGTGTGGTTATGAAGTCATAAGCTACAGTACGCCACACTTCATTTCAGCAACAGCTGAGGCCTGCGCCCCCCCCCCCCCCCCCCTGCACCACATCCCGCAGGGAGCTTTATGTGGATCATAAATATTGTGTGCTAATGAGATATGAATTGATTACTCACAGGGTGGGGGGGAAGCCTTGCACTCTCAATACATCACTCTAAATGATGTTTAACAATGGATTACCAGCCAATAATTCCCCCCAATATGAGATTAAATAAAAGAGCCGGGGCTGTTTTCAGATCACTCCCATTCTCAATAGGTGGTGGAGGGGTGGCGTGGGGGGGGCTGGGGGGATAAATTCAGCCAATGATCGTACCCCGTAATCCATTTTTCACCTCTAAGGACATTATTATTTCATTTAGGACCTGTTCATGCATCATAGATGATTTCATTTCACTCAATCAATAAGGAGAAGTGCAGTGTTTTATTGGAGCCACTGGTGCCCTGTCGTAGAGGGCCCCTCGGATTAGCTGGGCGCACTGCTGCAGAGCTGGTGTGGAGAGGGCCCTCAGATTAGCTCATCTCCTGACAGCAGGACTGGGGGTGGAGCTGAGACACTCAAAAGCAATGACAAAACAATAGATGTTTATGTATTATGTTTTTTGACTGTCATGTTTTGATTGTTTGTTGAGTTTTTTTTACACGGGGGGGCATACACAGGCCTTGACTATCCTGGGGCCTCTGACAAGCATGACCCAAAAGGTGCTTGCTCCAACGCTGATCAATCGAAAGTGAATTAGCTGTTTTCTATAAGATGATTTGGAACATCACCTTGATGTCCAGGAACACAGGGAATTGGATAACGCACATGCTCAGTACCGGGCCCCAACACTTAGCAGCAAATCACATTGCGTCTTCTTCGTCGAATTCAGCGTTGCCGGCCGGTGATTTCTCCTTTAACAGCGTCAGACTGTAGCTGTGAGGCTTGGCTCGTGATGACCTGTGTTAATGTGTTAGTGTGGTCTTATGGCCCCGCATGTGTCTCATATAGGGTAGGGGTGGGGGGCAGGGAGGGTGGTGGGGGGCAGGGCGGGGGGTGAGGGGGGGCATTGGGGCCCTGAGAACCGCCTAGATATTAGCAGAGCCAAGCTGTCACACGTCTTCATGGTTGCCTTGACCCGCTGTCAGATGATGAGAGGGCAGCATGTGGGGCTGGCAGCAGTTAGCATGTGGTTCTGACATCGCCGGGCACCCATCACTCTCTTAATAACAGAATCTATCTGTGGGAGGGGGGAGAGAGAGAGTGAGAGAGAGAGAGACTAATCCAGTCAAAGTAAAAGCAGAGAAACAGACAGCTTGTAAAAGAGAGGACGAGACAGAGAGAGAGAAAAAGGGAACAAGAGATGCAGAGATAAAACTAATAAAAAGACCAGAGAAAAAGAGAGCGAGCAATAGAGAAAGACCAATGAAAAAGTCAAACGGACAGACATGCAGACAGAGAGACAGACCTGTCATTATGAAGGTGTTGATTGGACTGTTAAGTCAGAATGGGGTTTCAGAGAACCAGCAGTACAAGGTCCATAGGCAGAGCAGACCTTCACCCTACTCACCATCAAGTCAGCTGTCAAGGAGAGATATTCGGGTTCTCACAACTCAACTTTCGATACGTGTTTTGGTCTCCAGTCGGAACCACTCCACTCCTCCCCTCCAACACACCTTCTCTCTCTGCTCCTGCGCCATCTCAGTCTCCTCCCCACCCCTGCTCACACCTATGTACCCAGCACAGTAGCATCCAGCCCCCTCCATCCCCATTCTACACCCCCCCCCCCTCCAACCCCCCGTGCAGTGAGGGGGCCTGTCTGGCCCAGCCAGTCCAGGCAGGATTGGGAAGAGGTGGCTGTCACAGCCTCTGATTAATGAGCCGTCGGTGGCATGTCCAGCCACATTAGGCCTCCATGTGTCTGCGCCGGCGTCCGTGCGGGGCAGTGGGCTTTGTTCTGAGGAGGAAGTGGTGTCAACGGACCCACAGCGGTTTGCCTATAAAAAGATAAAGATTTACTGTCATCAGAGGGCAGATTAAAGTGCACAATGCCCACATTGATTTTTTTTTCACCCAAAAATTCACATTTTGGGAAAACTCATTCCCGGGCTTCGGGGGAGATATGATCAGCTTATTTGGAGAGAGATAATATGGAATCTTCTCCCAGAATGAACTTTGAAAGAAGTAAATTGTAAATATTGATTTCTGAAATTAAGTGTCAATCTTGGTCGGGGCTAGATTATTCCTATCATCTCGTTCAACCCCTCAGAAGCCATGAATTCAGAACTGCTGACAAAGTGCGGTGTATAGGATTTCTGTTAGGAGCGGTCGGCGGCGTTTTACCGCTTGGCCGGCCTGAGCCCCTTGCCGGTAATGGCTGTTCAATTTTATCTGATAACGGAGGAGATCTCATCACAGGCGAAAAATGAAATGAACTGTGACTCTGAATCAGGATCCCTGCTCTTATCCGGGCAAAAATCATCCGACCAGTGCCCAAGGCTTTCCATTATTTCAGGTCACTTCATTACTGGCCGGCACACAGGACCCAATTGCTGCAGACAAAGCAAGCCCTTCCTGTCTCAGCTAGGGGTCGGAGGGAGGGCCAGTTTGATAGGCTGTTGGCGTGTCCTGGGTTATCCCATTACACAGTAAGAAGGCTGCTGAGAGGCAGCAAATCTCCACCAGTTGTTTGTTATCCTTTTTTCCCCGGCCACACACTCCGCATCACGCAAGCTTTTACTGCTCACCTTGCTCCTCGCGCCTGAGGAGAATTCATCTTTTCCTGCGATAGTTGGAAACTGATCCACCGTCCCCCCCCACACTCTTTCTTCCTGGTTACTCCAGTCATCAGTTACTGTAGACCTAGTGGTCATGAGAGCCATTCACAAGGGAGGAATAATCACTGCATGAGTCCAACTAAAAACGTCCAGGGATGTTAATGCATACAAATGGCATGTAAACGTTACAAAAGCAAAAACGGACAAATGTGTGTCAAATAGGCTACTGAAGTGGAAGACCCAACAAAGATTGTTGCCTCGGTGATTCGGTCTTGTGAGATGTGTGAATGTGCATATGTTTTACTTAGCATAATGGATGAAGTAAGCTGCTATCACAGAGGAATTTGCAGCTTTCTGAGTAATTATAGTTTTTTCTTCCAGGTTGCAACGGCAGAATATTGATCTGCATGATTCCGCTAGTTCAATATGCACAGAGCAGGAGCCATTGATAGCTACATGGGGGAAAAGTTATATTGGCCTGAGCAGGGAGATATTGAGGTAACAATAATTGAAAATAGAGCAGAAAAATAAGAGCCCACTTGCTCTTTCATAGTTAGCTATACACAATTCTTTGTTCTTGATGGTCATCTGAAAACATGGATGACATATCTGGGTCTGTGGTATCATCCATGTACTGCAGTAAAAACAACAAGGGATGACATCACTACCAGAGTAGCAACGGCAGTGTAAGAATGAGGGGTTTAATGATAATGACTATCTATCCACTATTAATATCTGCTTTTATGAATGAATTCAACCATTTTCTGCTGTGTGTTACACGTCATGGGTGCTGCCAGTCATATTTCCAACAAGCATAGTGCAAAATAAAACAAAAAATACACGATAAAACAATAGGATTTTTTGAGGCAATGACATTTTTCGTGTGCGTTGTACATCCCGCTTGTTTGGAGGCTACAAAGCCATATTAGCGGCTAACCATCTGGAGCACAGCCAGTCCAGGACACCGGCCGCCTCTCTCGCTAACCGCTGAGCCGTCGTCTGTCCACCTCCCTCCGTCACCAGCTCTCCCCTGTAGTCTGGGCATATTGCTTTCTTCTCTCATCTCTGGTCCGTGCTCTCGCTCTATTTCCTGCTTTTCACGACAGCTTAGAGGAGATGGTGTTGGAGTGGCTCACCGAGTTATCAGTTGGATCTTTCCTACAGGCTTGAGATGGGATCCATACATCGATCCATGCAGGCTTGAGTTACATTGTCCCCGTGTTGGCCACCCTCACACAACACTGATACTACACTACAGTTTTCTCAATCCGATGTGTGAAAACGTTGTTTTCCATTTCATATAGGCATTTGCCGTCTCTATGCTTTCATTGGGTTTTTCTCTTTAAAGTATGATAACAAAGAGTTCATGAAGATGTGCTTCAATTGAAATTGTGTAAGCAAGTTTACTGAGGTAATATCAATTGATAAAGATTACACCAGGTACATAGACTTAAGACATAGCAGCTATTAGGATTCATAATTTCCTTTTCAGCCCCCAACAAAAACATGGACAGTAAATTCGTATCTCTCAAAGGTGTTGCTAAAAAGATACAGTAGCTAGCTCCGGAACTTGCTGAAAGTTGGAAGGTCCTTGTGGAGAGGTGAGTCCGAAAGTCCCTCCCTGACTGTCTGTGCTCAGTGGAGTGTGCTTGCAGTAGTCAGAGAGTGTTCTACAAGTGTGTCTGGACCAGCCACACCTTTGCTCTGGAGAAGACAGATGCACCTAGCCACGTTTACATCCGAGACACTTGCTATGTGACATCCCCCCTGTGAGCTCACTTTCCACTTCTTTTGATTGAGCTGTGTTGAAGCTCACTCGCCCCTTCCTCTATCCACCCCTTTACCAACCTCGATTCCTCCATCCATACCTCCATGCAGCACCTCCCTCCCTCCGTCCCTCCTTCCAGTCCTTTGCACCTCCGTCCATCCATCCTTCATGGTTGCTCCGGTCATGACACGTGCGGTACAGATGGAATTAGGCACATTGGGGTCCACTGATCCCGCCATTAGCAACCCGGCAAAGTTTACACCCAAAAGAAAATGAAGAGAGAAAGAGAGAGAAAGGCCTGACAACAAAGTTCTTGCCTGTGGTTACGTTTCAGAGCACAGGGCAATTTAAAAGGCTGAAATGTGGAATTAGAGGGGATTTGATGCGTTTCAAATTGAGCGGAGTGGGACACCATCACTGGCATGGCACCTTCAGCCATGATTTAAGTAATGTCTTGTGGCACGTTTGATGCGCCGAGGCAGGGCCAGAGAAATGAGGGATTTATGCAGACCCTTCTCTGCCATTCGAAAAAAAAAAAGCTTCCCTCGCTACCCCGAGAGCGTGCTCTGCCGGAGAAAAACAAGCAGGCATACAAGCAGATGGGAATCATACAGAGTGTATGTTTGAGCTATCTGGATATTCACTTGAAACAGCATCTAAATCAGCCCTGTTCTCTACGGACTGCATTCAGGCCCTTATCAAAACACAGGCAGAAGCAGATAACTTGATTTGCTTAAGGAGAGGAGGAGATATTAACAGCTCTTGACTATGGCTGTGGCCCCTGATGTTGTTGGTATTAAACCTATCCAGCACTTCATTATACCTGCACTCTCTGGAGAATCCCCCCATACAGTGTCTCTTTATCTCCTCTCCTCGCCCTGTTCCCCCTTCTCTTCTCTTCCTCACCTTCTCTATCTTTCTCTCTCTTTCTCTGCCTCTCTCTCCTCTCTATCTCCTTCATGCTCTCTCGAAACAATCCCAGCATTGCTCTCTCTCTCTCTCTCTCTCTCTCTCTCTCTCTCTCTCTCTCTCTCTCTCTCTCTCTCTCTCTCTCTCTCTCTCTCTCCCTCCCTCTCCCCATACAATCCCAACATCTCTCTCTCTCCTTCTCTCCCTCTGTCTTTTTCATTGTCGATCTCCCCCCCACTCTCTCTCTCTTTCTCTGCCTCTCTCTCCCCCCACGCTCTCTCTCCGTCCCCCCTCGCTCACTAAATACGATCCCAGCATCTCGGTAGCAGACAGGAGCATCATCAACATGCGTGGAGTGCTGGTGTCATGCAGATAGCCCCTTGGTGTGTTGATGGAGGCGGCAGAGATCAATACAAGGACCAGGAGATGCAGCTGAGCTGCAGAGGAGAAGGGCCTGTTTAGCCGTCCCCTAATCCCGGTGAATAATGTCCCTGTTATAACGGAGGGGATCATTTATTGCTGACACTGAGCTACATGATGAATAGCCTGTCAGCGAATGTAGGGACAAGTCAAATAGCTCATGACCAGCTGTGGAATATTCATTTTATTGTGTGTTCTGGCTGTGAACTATTAGGTGTTCAGAGTGACTGTGTGGCTAGTGGGAATGATTAGGGAATTGTATAAGTATTTTTTTATAGTACAGTAATAATAATAAATCCTTACAGTAACAATTTGTTGGCATGGATTTCTTTCTCTCTTTATTTTTAAAAACGACAGATTTTTTTGATGATTTTACTTTTAGCTAGTATGTGGCACATTTTAATTCCTTGATTCAACCAGGTTGCATCAAACATGTCAAAACAGCAGAAGTCTCTTGACAACATCTCGAAGACCTGAAGGAAAAAGTGATAGGCCTGCTCTTCCTATAGCAACTCAACAATTTACAGTAGTTTCACGTTGGTAAGGTTCTCCACTTCCGCTACACTGGGGCATTGTGTGCAGAAACTTAAATCGATTTCATTCCCAACTCTCTTATCTGTAAATGTTTAGGTACAGAGCAGTTTTTTATGATTTATGACTTCAAAGCCATAAAGTCTCCAGTTGACACAAAACCAAAGAACTCACTTGTTATCCTGTTGAGTATCTCCCGGCCCACCAAGACTGGACCCAGAGGCATCTCCTTTGGGTGAAGACAAAAAAAGAAGAAAAAAAGTATTTTGATTTTGTTGACAGAGGTTATAGAAATAAATAATGGAAGCGATAAAAACTGCAATTATGATTTTTTTTCTTCTCCAGAAGCATTGCTTCAGTATCGCAGATGGGTTGATAAATGATCTGTTTGGAAGTCAGTTTGTTGTTGGAGATGTGCCGATGGATTGCGCTAACGGCAAATAGGCTAACATGACCTTTTTTTGGAGATCCAATTGTTTGCTCCGAGAGCTCAGGCGAACGATGTCTTGTAATGATACGAAGAGAAGGAACCCCCTTTTTGAAAGTAAAAATAGCCTTTCCTAAATTCTCTTTATCTGAATATTCGAAATGTTACATTATCTTGCCCGTCCATGACACGGCGCAGGCCTCTTGCACACATCGCCCGGTGAAAGACGGAGCTAAACTGTCTGCTGTTGACTCGTGCCTGTGTACACAGCTCCTGAGCTCCACAGGAGACCACAGTGGCGGGTTGGACTAACACAAGCCTCTGACCTTGGAGGGCTTGTTTGCACTGCTGAAACAGCCTAAATATTTACCTGCCATTGTTGATAATAGTCTGGAATTCAACGGCTTTAATGGTTTTGATGGAACGGCTGTGTGGCCCTGTGTGACGGGATTGCAAAATTAAGGCTGCTGGATTGGGTAATATCATCAGGACCCTGGGCTTAATTTGCTGTCTTATAACCCAACTGTCCCAGCGCTGTGGAGGACAGGGATAAGAGGCGAGACTACCAGAGAATCCTAATGAAAAACAGTGTGTCAGCCCAGCCCAGTTTAACCTTGGTGAGATCCGTTTTATCAGATGAGATGCTCGTGTCTCGGTTAACACCTCCTGCATGGGTAGGTATGGTGGTTTGGAGACATGTTCTTTCAAGGAATCTTTTACGCCTGACGGCTGTTTTTTACGGAATTGCGTAACCTTTAAATGTGATTCCTATGTTAAGGCCGCGCTTGGCTTCGTACATTTTCAAAATGGCTGCAGACAGGTTTTACCTCTCCATATACAGATGTAAAAGTTGAGAAAAGGTAAACTTTTGGGTCAGTACAGATGCATAGCACCAGTCAGAACACACATTTTTACAACTAATGCACGTGAATCGATATAGCACGTCCACCCTCAGACAGGTCAGTAAAAATACACAATAGTATAAACCAGGCGTGAGACTTGACCTTGGACTACACTATCACAACGTGTTCTTGGTAATGGTAGACTGGGGATCAACCTTTGGGTAGACGAATGTTAGCCAGGAGGACTGTTGGCTCAGTGGGCGTCAGTCATTTCAGTACCATGTGTGGCTTGGCACCTAGCCTCTCACAGCCTCCAGCCTCTCTTAGACTTCCAACCTCCTGCTTCACAGGCTACAGCCTCTCCCACCCTTCTGGTTTTCATTCTCCAGGCTCTTTCAACCTCTCCTACCCTCCAGCATCTCCCAGCCTCCTGGTTTTCATTCTCCATCTTCTCCCACCCTCCAGCCTCTCCCAGCCACCAGCCAGCCTCACCCATTCTCAACTCTCACCAGCATCCTGGTGTTCATCCTCCAGGCTCTCCCAGCCTCCAGTCTCTCCCAGCAGGCTCTGCCCACAAGGCTGTGGAGTCTCTGGGTCTCATAGCGGCACACCTGAGGGATTACTGATCTCCATTTCAGATAGGAGCCCTCAATCTCTTATCATTTACAGCTGTCCACCCGTAAACAACAAAACCAAAAAAATGATAGAAAGGGATGAAAGAAAAGTTAAGAGGGATGGCGTCACCTCCCCCTCAGAGGGTTCGCTCTGCCTCTGCCGGCCTACTTACGTCGATAACCATCCACATCATAACTGTTTACACTGCTGTCAGCTACTTATCCCTGAACCGGATGTTTTCAATTTTAAAATTGATTTGTTTCAGCTCCTTTATCTCCTCAACGAAAGCGGCAAGCTTCTTTTTTTTTCATTAATCGTTTGATTGGTCCTCTGGCTAAAGCTGCTTCCTCTGGAGGGCCCCTGCATGTGCGAGCCAGCTAAGGGCCCAGGGACCCACGCTCACAGTATTACCTCAACAGCTTCATCCAGATGCACGGCGCCAATATGGACCATCCTCTGCACCATCTGCTCAACACAGGAGAGGGCGAGTAATGCATTTTTAACCCGTCCTAATTGGTTAAATCATTTTTATTATTATAAATATTAGACATTTATAATGGGGGAAGCGATGAACACTAATTCCTTTGACTAGACTAAAGATTCCCGCCTTCAAATAACCATAGTAATCTAATTAGGAAGCTAGCTGAGCCGAACGAATACATTTTCTCATACTTAGCGCAGGAGAGCTGAGGCCTGGCGAAACAGATGTGCTGTGAAATTAATTTCCTCTGGTGTAAGCGGAGACACTCCCCTCCTCGTCTCTGTTATGCAATTTCCATTTCACAGATGATAACCCATTATCACTTTATTCAAGGAAAAAACGTGTTAATGGCCGGGAGGATGACTGAATTATTCATATTCGCTCATTCTTATTCTGCTGCGCGGCCCTGCTCTTTTCATGCACTGAGTGAGGGCTAATGTAAACATGACCGGAATCCTTGTAAATTGGCTTGTAGAGGAGGCTGTTAGCATAGAGCCTGGGGACTGATGCTGGGTGGGGATAACGGCTGATATCTGTAAAGTACAGCCTGTGTGTGTGTGTGCGTGCAAGTCCACCGTGCAAGCGCGACTACGATGCGACCAGGTGGCAGGGAAAGCTAATGTATATCGCCTTGGAAAGCCGTAAGCAATTCAAGCAAGCGGCACACATCTGCCTTGCGCGCCTTTGATGAAACAGGTCTTAATTGCTACAGCTAAACTATCTCTTTCTAGCATCCACTCTGTTTTCTGTTGTCTATGAAGCCTGCTCCAGATACACCTGAATCTCCTGACCAATGCTGCAGGTATGTGAAGAGAAGCAGACATTGAGAGAGAAACACGGTGTGTATTTACTTTCCCAAGTGTTGATGTTCTTTGACTTGAAAAATGCTTCAGCCTGGCCGGGCAGGAAAGAGCTCATTCAGCAGTGATGAGTCTGTCCCAGTGACGTCAATCCTGCTCATTCAGTGAGGGGATTATTACAGCAAGGGTGTGTGTGTGTGCATGTGGTGGTGGTGGAGTGGTAGGTGTGTGTGTGTGCATGTGGTGGTGGTGGGGTGGTAGGTGTGTGTTGGTGTGTGTGTGTGTGTGTGTGTGCATCAGCGCATGTGGTGGTGGGGTGGTAGTTGGGTGTTGGTGTGTGTGTCTGTGTGCATCAGCGCATGTGGTGGTGGGGTGGGGTGGTAGTTGTGTGTTGGTGTGTGTGTGTGTGCGCATGTGATGGAGGGGTGGGGTGGTAGGTGTGTGTTTGTATGTGTGTGTGTGTGGGGGTTGTTGTAGATGCGGGTTGTGACCTCATCAGATTATACCTAGTTGTTTTCATATTTTTGTTTTTACGTTCTCTGGTTTAATCAAAGACAATCAAATGAAGAAAACCCACTTGCCTGTTGAGAACTCTTGAGAAAGTATTTTTTTTCCTGTGTTGCCCAGTATGTAGTATGATACAAATAGACATTATGCAAATAAAACACATCTATAGTAACAGTACAGAACATGAAAGGATACATTTACATTTCACACTTAAATTGTTTTAAAGAAACTTTTATCCAAAGCTACTCTTAAAAACACAGTTAAAATATTAATATACAGTATCAAATTCAGTGTGTACGGGATTAAGTAAACCAGTGAACATCTCAGTCAAAGACAATACCAAACAATAGAACATAATAAGATTCATAGTGTCAGCAAACACAAGGTTGTGAAGCATGTCCTCTTAATCCATTGGTCCAGCTGAGCATGCTAATAGAAGCTAATGAGCTAACAGCTTCCACTTCCTGTTTGACATCACTGATTCTACCAGTCAACCCGAAGACAAACATCTGCGATTATTTTGCATAAATGCGGAGTGACACATGAATTAAGACGTAATTACCCTTCATTTGCCGAGTAAAGAGAGGCCATATTTGCCGTGTCAAGTTCCAATGCCCCCAAGAGACCAGAAAGAAGCCTCTTTCTGCATACTGCATTTAACTAGACTAATGATTTGGTCACATCAAAATAATTGAGCAATTATTAAATGTATTTATTACATTTTCTTGTGAATATTACAGATACTTTAGGCTATGATATATAGTCCAGTCATTTATTTCACACTTTATTCTCGTCATGACACACATTAAATATACACATTTGTTTTGTAAAATAAGTAAATAATGTTCATATTATGACAGCAAATAATATGACGTCATGTCTCACTTCTCTCAATCACTGTCCTCTAAAGTTTGTTAAAAAAAAATATTTATAATGTACACGATTTTAGAAGACGACCCAGTCTTCGAAAGGATGTTTTTCTCTGGCTGAAGCATTTAGTGCACATTAAGATTGCGTTACTGTCCAGATGCTTTTATGTAGGGAACAAAGAGAATGAGGACATCTCTGAAAGCTCTAATTGAGACTCATTCTTTAATTTTTACTGCTATTCATTGAATTACAGTTGGGCTGAAATGTGGCCATGCTCTTTACCCTTGCTTGTGGTCATCACAGATGTCTCCAAGCCAATTACACCGAGCTCTGTGTCTCCAACAAAAATCGTCTTTAGATGCAGAGGAGTAACATAACACGGCTAAGCATAATTAGGAGGATTACCAACAGTGGAGCTCTCTGACATTGGAAATAAAACATGTATCATGAAAATGGCAGCTTTACATGCAGTGATTACACACAGAACCCAGCGGGGACAGGAAACATCACAAACCTTTTGAACTTCAGATGTTCTTGTCCTACTGTCGTCAGTTTCGAGAATCTGTACAGCACAATTAAAGAACAAGAATCTTGCTTGAATCGCAATAATGATAATGGCATGAAGTACTGTACATGTAAGACTGACGTGAAAATAAAAACGGTTTACAGTAATAATGCCAAACATATGTGCATGTATTTGGACACTAGGTGGCAGTGCAGTATCCTGTAATTGCATATTAAACGTGTTTTTACATGCAGAGCAGTTTGACTTCACCACATATCTGTCCGTCCTTCAGTATAACAAATACTTGTGCATGAAGGACTTCATTCCGACAACACAGTGTGATAAAGGGCACGTGAAAACGAATTATGATGGAAATGCCCTTTGTGTACATTTCTGATGATTAAGGTTGATCAATGCTACATTTCTGACATGAGATCACAGACACTTATTTATTCTTTAGCCTCTCACCTGTCCCCCAACCCCCGAATCTACTTCCCTTCAAAAGTACACTTGCCACTACAACAATATTTTTAGCTCATCTGTTTGCTTCAATAAATGTTAAATAATGTATTTTATTTAGCAATATATTGTTTAAATAGAAGTGCATTTATTATTATTTTTGTGTTCCTTTCTCCATTTGTCATGTTAACTATCTGATGAGGAAATATAAGATAATTGATTACTTTTTAAAGATTTTAGTTTTCAAGCCATGCAGAATACGTTTAAACCATACTAGGGAGTTTGCCAAGTTGACAATCACATATATGTCTTGCAGATGGATTATGAAGAGATAATCTCAGCTCTGTGTTCAGGTCAAATCTTTGTAGCACCATGGTCTCCCAAAGGCCCAGGTCTCAATGGCAAACTCATAATAATTGAGGGATGGAATGTGAATGGAATCCAAACCAGAGAAGCTACAAACTTGACTAATAAAGTGACTTTCTGACCGCAATCACTTTTGAGGACCTCTCTATTCTGCTGCTGCTTAACGCAATCCATACCAATCCAAAGCCTTATCAATATCAATTTACTCATATCAATAAAGATCAGGCTCCCACTGGATCAGCTCTCTCAGGCATCTGTCTGACATTGAAGGCCCCTCATCTCCCACTGACAGCACACACACACACACATTCACAGAGCAAGCCCTTGACTTAGGCATCAATAAAGCTGACTGTCTTTGTGAGAGTATCGACAGTTATCAAAAAACGTCCTTGATGTAATTCCATGCCTGTTGACACTCACAGGCCACATACTAAGTATTATGGGAGGACTGTGACGTATGGGCTGAGATCACAGTGGGTGGAGGACTGGAGCACTGGAGGACTGGAGGGAGTACTGGAGTACTCTAGTACTAGAGGACTGGAGGGAGGACTGGAGGACTCTAGTACTGGAGGACTGGACGACTGGAGGGAGGACTAGAGGACTGGACGACTGGAGGACTGCAGGGAGGACTAGAGGACTGGAGTGCTGGAGGACTGGATGACTAGAGGGAGGACTACTAGAGGACTGGAGGACTGGAGGACTGGAGGGAGGACTAGAGGACTGGAGTACTGGAGGACTGGAGTACTGGAGGACTAGAGGCCTGGAGGACTGGAGGACTAGAGTCCTGGAGGACTGGAGTGCTGGAGGACTGGAGGACTGGACAACTGGAGGACTGGAGTGCTGGAGGACTGGAGTGCTGGAGGACTGGAGGACTGGAGTGCTGGAGGACTGGAGGACTGGAGGGAGGACTAGAGGATTGGAGGACTGGAGGACTGGAGGATTGAAGGACCGGAGGGAGGACTAGAGGACTGGAGGACTGGAGGGAGGACTAGAGGGAGGACTAGAGGACTGGAAGACTGGAGGGAGGACTAGAGGACTGGAGGACTGGAGGGAGGACTGGAGGGAGGACTGGAGGGAGGACTAGAGGACTAGAAGACTGGAGGACTGGAGGGAGGACTACAGGACTAGAGGACTAGAGGACTGGAGGACTGAAGGGCTGGAGTGCTGGAGGACTGGAGGACTGGA
>NC_085024.1:13462946-13472946 GCF_963692335.1 Osmerus eperlanus
GTGACAGAGAGTGAGTGAATGTGTGTGTATGTATGCGAGAAGATAGACAGCAAGGATGAGATGAAGAGAGAGAGAATAAGAGATGAGAGGAGGAGGAGGGGGGGGGGCTTCTGTTGATTTCACAGGGCTAAAAACGGGAACATCCGATAACTCGGTCTACGGTTGATTTCACCCAGTCACTGACCTCCACATCTCACACACACACACACGGAGCCGGGTTAAATCTCCTTCACTGTGGGTGACTTCTAGAGATGAGAGAGAGAGAGAGAAAGAGAGAGAGAGAGAGAGAGAGAGGGAGAGAGAGGGAGAGACTAAGAGAAGGGAACACCACACGCTCCTCAACAAGCCAATCCCACTCTCTCAGTCAACAATTTCACAGTATTTTTTTTTGAATGATTTCATTATTTGCCTTGATCCATGACGGAACTTCATTTGGGCTTCTGAGGGAACAGAGAGAGAGAGAGAAAGAGAGAGAGAGAGAGAGCATGCAACAAGCAGAAAGAGAAAGAGAGAAAAGTGAGAGAAAGACAGAAACAGACAAAAATGGAGGGAAAGAGACAGGAAAACAAGGAAGAGATGAGGCGATGAAATGAAAAAAACAACAGCGTTCAATAGAGTACAACAAGAATTCTCATGGATTCTGTCGGGCTGTAAAACTAATCCAACTCACTGCATTCCGCTTGTTAAAGTTATGGAACTCCCTCTATACTGAACGTTTGTCTCAAGCACGTTGTGCAACTCGCAAGCTACACAATAAACCTCAGGTGTTTATTTGAACATAAATGCTTTGTCTGATAGCTACATGTGTCTCTCTGTCCTAAAAGGAAGTCTTAAAAGTAAAATAAATGAAATAAAACAATTCCAACAGTGAGTACATAAAGGCTAATCCTAGCAAACTCTAACTAACCGCTAACCCAAACATTAGCCAATAGAAATTCTTTCCCATCTTCTCAGAACGCTTAATCTGAGGCTGAGACTCGGAGCGTGTGAGCAAGCGTTGGCTCTACCTCCGGCCGGGTCCAAGCGGCGCCGCTCAGGTTACCCTTCCCGGCCGTCCGAGTGAACAGGATGCTCCGCTACATTAGCTGCATTAGCGCCAGAACATTCATTAGCCATGTTTAAATTTCGATGGCGGAGCACGCCACAGAGGCATGAGTCACGGCTGGCACAAGGTTTTTTTTCGCCGTCCTATTTTTAAACGAAAAGGCGCCTACTTAATGATTGGGGCTTGGAGAGAAAAGGGGGGAACATGATACGGTGCTCATTCTGCAAGGCGGATGCGCACCGCTTCAATATTAGCACTTTGTAAAACCAGAGAGTCATACAGGGGAGCATGAATGATGAGGGAGAGCGTGAAAGAGGAGACTCGACGGCAACACGCACACACACACACGCGCGCTCCCTAAGTGCGGTGTGCGGCCTACAACACGGCTGTGCGATATGAGAACGTTCTAATGTGTGACAAGGCGTGGAGGTACGGTACATCAAATACTAATTGCGAAGAGGTGCTCTCTCCCGGCGGAGAAGGATACCTAGCACACTTACTGGACACGAATGAGTGAAACACGAAACAGACAACGATTAGAGGTGAAGTCACGCTCCCCGTTCCGCTGATTTGGGAGCGGGCCGTCCCCTTTTTCGCAGCGCAGATGCGTCATCGAAACTGCAGGGTCGCGGAAATGCTCCTTTATGTTCAACGTTGTTTCATGTGTGTTCTCTCATTGTGTGGTCCTCTAAAACATGGAACACGAAACAAAACCTACGGTGCTGTGTGAGTTAAAGCGATTTGGTCGGGCCCGTCCTATCCGGAGCCCTCAGACACCTTCCAGCTGTATGGCTGTGTGTGAGAGTGTGTGTCCTCCTCTGTATTGTCTACCGAGAGCAGTGAAAGGACTGAGCAACACAGGGATTAAACAGACCCCCCCCCCCCTTGTCAGCTGACTGTGTGTCTGTTCATATTGTTATTGTTGCCTCCAGGTAGGGGTGCAATGTAAACCTCTTAGACATGGATGGCTTTCCTGCTTTGTCCCTAGTCCGCAGACTACAGTCCTTCTCTCTCTCTCTCTCTCTCTCTCTCTCTCTCTCTCTCTCTCTCTCTCTCTCTCTCTCTCTCTCTCTCTCTCTCTCTCTCTCTCTCATAAACACACACACACACACACACACTAATGCGAAAATCCTGTCGATCTCTTCCCAATCATTGGAAAGGGTTGTGAATGCATTTGTCTTTGTGCGTGTGTCTGTGTGTGTCTGTGTGTGTTTGTGTGTGTTCGGGTTCCTATTGATTCTCTTGGTCCTGGCATCTGCTCAAGTCTTCCGCCCACTCACCTGCCAGGTAACATGGAGGGTTGGGAATCCTGACTTGTTAGCTGTACGTAAGCCTTAGTGTGTGTGTGAGTGTGTGTGTGTGTGTGTGTGTGAAAGTCTGTATGTGTGTGTGTGTGCTTTGAGGGGCCTTGCCCTTTCAGGAGGGTGGGGTAGCGTGCTTTGGGCTGACGGGGATAAGGAGATGTCATTCTGTCCAGCTGATTAGGGAGTGTTTGTTATTTATTGATCGTCTTTCATGGCAAATTATCTATGCACAGGTCAGCTGCAACGCAGCTCTGATGGCTAGCTATCCCCATCCTCCACAAAATCAATGAGCACAAATAAAATGGAATTTTAAAATTGGTTTGAATTAGCAACCGGCCCGGTGACGTGCCTCCCTTAGCAGAGTAGCTTGGCACTCACGTGTCCAAACTTTTGACATGCCGCTGACGAGGAGACGGAGGTGAGGATGGAGGAGGGGGTGATGTTAGAGGAGCGAGTGGAGACGGAGGAGATGGAGGTGAGGATGGAGGAGGGGGTGATGTTAGAGGAGCGAGTGGAGACGGAGGAGATGGAGGTGAGGATGGAGGAGGGGGTGATGTTAGAGGAGCGAGTGGAGACAGAGGAGACGGAGGTGAAGATGGAGGAGGGGGAGATGTTAGAGGAGCGAGTGGAGACGGAGGAGATGGAGGTGAGGATGGAGGAGGGGGTGATGTTAGAGGAGGTAGATGGAGATGGAGGAAGAGATGGAGAAGGAGGTGGAGACCGGTGGCGGAGGTAAAGATTGAGGAGGAGGTGATGACAGAGCAGGAGGCGTAGATGGAGTGAGAGATGGAGGGGAAGATGGAGGTGAAGATATTGGAGGAGGTGATTCATTGATATGAGGCTTAGTGGGGGAGGTGTTGAGGTGGCGGTTGTGGTTATGAAGGAGAAGGAGGTGGTGTTTCAGGGGTGTGGACGAGGCGGAGGAGGAGTTTCCAGATCAGACAACCAGGTCTGCTCTGTGACATCTGTCTTCTGCTGGCTTGCATTCGAAGCTCCCATTGGTCCAGCGCTGGGAGGCTTTTTGTTTACCCTAACATTCATGTGAAGTGAAAGAGCTGCCCCGTCATCACGAACACAAAAGGTGTTCGTTTGTCGCGAGGGTGAGAACGAGCGTGTGAGGGTTAAGTGTGAATGTCTATGTGTGGGTGCGTGTATGTAATATAGTGTGTGTGTGTGTAGTAAATGGTGTATGTGTGTGTTGCGTATGTGGGTGGGTGGGGGTGTGTGTGTGGCCTCCACTCGGACCTGACGTCTGTCCACCTGACATCGACTTACTGTCAGCGCCTCCTGTTTATTCTTTGTGAGTTTGATTGAAAAAGGAAGACTAAAATGCAATTACTGCCGTGTGGGAGCTGTGTGCTTGTCCGTGTGCACGTCTGTGGTGTCTGTGTCTGCGTGTGGGGAGCGTGCGCGTGCGTGTGCGTGTCCGTGTGCGTGGAGAGATAGCGCGCGCGCGCGTCGTGTCTGTGTGCACGTGTGTGGAGAGAGAGAGCGTGTGTGTTATCTATATTGCACACACTGTCCAACAAGCTTTCACAGGCGTTTGCCAACACAAGGTTTTATGCCTATGGTCGGGAAAAGTATACAGTAGTGTGTAAGAAAACACACCCACACACACACAGTGAGTGTGGGTGGTATCTGTGCGTGGTGCGTCTCTTCATCGTCACAGGGTAAAGCACTTCCAGATGTGGGGGGCTGCCGGGGCCCCGCCCCTGCCAGATGCCCCCTTGCATCCTGGGAGAGAGGCTCGGTCTAGCCCTGGAAAACGAGCACATTCGAGCAATCACTTAGTCCCTGGTATCTTCTTGAAGGGGGGGGGGGACATTTTTATTAATAAACCCTTTTCATCTCCGTGTCTTTGATTAGGGAGAGGGGGAGGAGGTGGGGGGATAATGGCTTAGTCATGTTAAGAGGAAGGGGGTCCAACCCACTTTCCGTCTTGCTTGGGGGTGCAGTGTGTGCGTGCGTGTATGTGTGTGTGTGTTTGTGTGCCCAAACATGTGTTGGAGTGGAAGGATATCCTCAGCCTAAGTATTTCCAGTAGAGCCCCTGCCTCTGGCTACACAGCCTGCTCCTCTCTCAGACTCACCTCCCCCTGTTAACCAAGGTGTGTTCATGATCTGATTTAGATGGATGAAGTGTTTACCGTGCATGTGTGTGTGTGTCTGTGTGTGTCATCCCACTGACAGGACAAAATAGATCATCATAATACACACATGCTTTACGTCCAGCTCTGTTACGTGTGTGTGTGTGTGCGCGTGTGTGCATGCACTCATGTGTGTGTGTGTGTCCCCTGATTAAATGACAGGCGCTGGGACAGTCGCAGGGACAGCCTCTCTCAGCTGGCACTCTCATCCAGGTGTCACTTTCCATTTGGGCGCGGCTGGGACACTCTGACATGCTCGAAGACATACGGGATTCCATTATTCCCCCTGTCATACATGTGCCTTCGCTTGCTTCCTGGAGACGTGTCATGACAACGGCGACTCGCCCACCCGCCTCACCTGCAGCCTCTGCCTGGGAGGAGGAAGACGCGCTTTCCATTCGAACCCCGAGCCGTCTTTTAGGCTGGCGACGACGCATCGTCGCCGACGTGCGGACGGAAATCCTGTTCACGTTCGGCCGGGCTCGTTTTGGGTTGCGGAAGAGACGGCACCTGCTGTACGTGGAATGGAATCCGTGAACCGAACACATTAATACGTCTCTCATTTGCGGGGGCTTGTACGTTGTTCGCGTAATTAAAAAAGGCCCGTTTATGACTCCCGCCGTCCATGGTCATAATGAATCTGTCGGAGGGAGGAGGGTTTTACGCAGATTAGCGTTCCTGTTCCGTGTGGTCGGTTTTGCACAACGACACTGTAAACTGTGATTAAGATGTGCTTAGTGGATTATCTCATATCATTCCTCAGGCCAGTCATAAAGAATAAAATCAATCTTTTTCCTCTTTCTACTAAAGCCCCCGGGATCGGCCCGGACAGATTTAAACAGGCTATGATTCATAAGAGGGGCTCAGAAACATGCTGGATGGGGCAGATTAAATTATGACTGACCTGATGTTTGATTGTGTGAGTTTATCTGTGTGTGTGTATGAGATGCTTGTTTATCTTCCCTGTTGTCATGTACAGATAACGGGGTTAGGATGGATATATGTCGTCATATGTTTTGGGTTTTCAGGTCAAATCCCTAGATTACTTTAACGCATCTTTAATATCTGCCGATAAACACACATGTAACAAAACATGTTGTACACCATTGTTCAACTTCAAACTGAAATGTATTTAAAAAACATATCAATAATTAATTAAAGCACAGAGGCAGCAAATTGCACAATATCATGTTATACTCTAGCACAGGACCAGACCATGTTGTTTGAAATGTACACATGTAGATATTGGAATGGCAGCGGATTCGGGAGACCTACACGTTGAACTGCGGTAGAACCATAGAAACACATGCTGAGCCAGTGTCATGTCAGGAGTTGACAAGGGAAAAGGCACGAGAGGGGTGGTGGGGGGCAGGGGAGTGGGGGGGGGGGGGGGGGGGAGAAGTCGGTCCCATTTACGTCACCTGTTCGGGCTGTTGGAGGGGAAAAACATGGCAGGGGCATCTTGAGGAAGGAGAACGGGTAGCAGGGGATGGGTGAGCAGGGGGTGGGGGGGGATGAGCAGGGGGTGGCAGAGGTAAGCAGGGGATGGGAGAGGTGAGCAGGGGGTGGGAGAGGTGAGCAGGGGGTGGGAGAGGTGAGCAGGGGGTGGGAGAGGTGAGCAGGGGGGGGCAGAGGTAAGCAGGGGATGGGAGAGGTGAGCAGGGGGTGGGAGAGGTGAGCAGGGGGTGGGAGAGGTGAGCGGGGGGGGGGCAGAGGTAAGCAGGGGATGGGAGAGGTGAGCAGGGGGTGGGAGAGGTGAGCAGGGGGTGGGAGAGGTGAGCAGGGGGTGGGAGAGGTGAGCAGGGGGTGGCAGAGGTGAGCAGGGGGGGGCAGAGGTGAGCAGGGGGGGGCAGAGGTGAGCAGGGGGTGGGAGAGGTGAGCAGGGGGTGGCAGAGGTGAGCAGGGGGGGGCAGAGGTGAGCAGGGGGTAGTAGAGGTGAGCAGGGGGGGGCAGAGGTGAGCAGGGGGTGGTAGAGGTGAGCAGGGGGTGGTAGAGGTGAGCAGGGGGTGGTAGAGGTGAGCAGGGGGTAGTAGAGGTGAGCAGGGGGTAGTAGAGGTGAGCAGGGGGGGGCAGAGGTGAGCAGGGGGGGGCAGAGGTGAGCAGGGGGGGGCAGAGGTGAGCAGGGGGTAGTAGAGGTGAGCAGGGGGGGGCAGAGGTGAGCAGGGGGTGGTAGAGGTGAGCAGGGGGGGGCAGAGGTGAGCAGGGGGTGGTAGAGGTGAGCAGGGGGTAGTAGAGGTGAGCAGGGGGTGGTAGAGGTGAGCAGGGGGTGGTAGAGGTGAGCAGGGGGTGGTAGAGGTGAGCAGGGGGGGGCAGAGGTGAGCAGGGGGTAGTAGAGGTGAGCAGGGGGGGGCAGAGGTGAGCAGGGGGTAGTAGAGGTGAGCAGGGGGGGGCAGAGGTGAGCAGGGGGTGGCAGAGGTGAGCAGGGGGGGGCAGAGGTGAGCAGGGGGTAGTAGAGGTGAGCAGGGGGGGGCAGAGGTGAGCAGGGGGTGGTAGAGGTGAGCAGGGGGTGGTAGAGGTGAGCAGGGGGTGGTAGAGGTGAGCAGGGGGTAGTAGAGGTGAGCAGGGGGTAGTAGAGGTGAGCAGGGGGGGGCAGAGGTGAGCAGGGGGGGGCAGAGGTGAGCAGGGGGGGGCAGAGGTGAGCAGGGGGTAGTAGAGGTGAGCAGGGGGTAGTAGAGGTGAGCAGGGGGTAGTAGAGGTGAGCAGGGGGTAGTAGAGGTGAGCAGGGGGGGGCAGAGGTGAGCAGGGGGGGGCAGAGGTGAGCAGGGGGTAGTAGAGGTGAGCAGGGGGTAGTAGAGGTGAGCAGGGGGTAGTAGAGGTGAGCAGGGGGTAGTAGAGGTGAGCAGGGGGTGGTAGAGGTGAGCAGGGGGTGGTAGAGGTGAGCAGGGGGGGGCAGAGGTGAGCAGGGGGTGGTAGAGGTGAGCAGGGGGTAGTAGAGGTGAGCAGGGGGTGGTAGAGGTGAGCAGGGGGTAGTAGAGGTGAGCAGGGGGTAGTAGAGGTGAGCAGGGGGTAGTAGAGGTGAGCAGGGGGTAGTAGAGGTGAGCAGGGGGTGGTAGAGGTGAGCAGGGGGTGGTAGAGGTGAGCAGGGGGTGGTAGAGGTGAGCAGGGGGTGGTAGAGGTGAGCAGGGGGTAGTAGAGGTGAGCAGGGGGTGGGAGAGGTGAGCAGGGGGTGGGAGAGGTGAGCAGGGGGTAGTAGAGGTGAGCAGGGGGTGGGAGAGGTGAGCAGGGGGTAGTAGAGGTGAGCAGGGGGTAGTAGAGGTGAGCAGGGGGTGGTAGAGGTGAGCAGGGGGTGGTAGAGGTGAGCAGGGGGGGCAGAGGTGAGCAGGGGGGGGCAGAGGTGAGCAGGGGGTAGTAGAGGTGAGCAGGGGGTAGTAGAGGTGAGCAGGGGGTAGTAGAGGTGAGCAGGGGGTAGTAGAGGTGAGCAGGGGGTGGTAGAGGTGAGCAGGGGGTGGTAGAGGTGAGCAGGGGGTAGTAGAGGTGAGCAGGGGGTAGTAGAGGTGAGCAGGGGGTAGTAGAGGTGAGCAGGGGGTAGTAGAGGTGAGCAGGGGGTGGTAGAGGTGAGCAGGGGGTAGTAGAGGTGAGCAGGGGGTGGTAGAGGTGAGCAGGGGGTGGTAGAGGTGAGCAGGGGGTGGTAGAGGTGAGCAGGGGGGGGCAGAGGTGAGCAGGGGGTAGTAGAGGTGAGCAGGGGGTGGGAGAGGTGAGCAGGGGGTAGTAGAGGTGAGCAGGGGGTGGTAGAGGTGAGCAGGGGGTGGGAGAGGTGAGCAGGGGGTGGGAGAGGTGAGCAGGGGGTAGTAGAGGTGAGCAGGGGGTGGTAGAGGTGAGCAGGGGGTAGTAGAGGTGAGCAGGGGGTGGTAGAGGTGAGCAGGGGGTGGTAGAGGTGAGCAGGGGGTGGTAGAGGTGAGCAGGGGGTGGTAGAGGTGAGCAGGGGGGGGCAGAGGTGAGCAGGGGGTAGTAGAGGTGAGCAGGGGGTGGGAGAGGTGAGCAGGGGGTAGTAGAGGTGAGCAGGGGGTGGTAGAGGTGAGCAGGGGGTGGTAGAGGTGAGCAGGGGGTAGTAGAGGTGAGCAGGGGGTAGTAGAGGTGAGCAGGGGGTAGTAGAGGTGAGCAGGGGGTAGTAGAGGTGAGCAGGGGGTAGTAGAGGTGAGCAGGGGGTAGTAGAGGTGAGCAGGGGGTGGTAGAGGTGAGCAGGGGGTGGTAGAGGTGAGCAGGGGGTAGTAGAGGTGAGCAGGGGGTGGTAGAGGTGAGCAGGGGGTGGTAGAGGTGAGCAGGGGGTAGTAGAGGTGAGCAGGGGGTGGTAGAGGTGAGCAGGGGGTGGTAGAGGTGAGCAGGGGGTGGTAGAGGTGAGCAGGGGGTGGTAGAGGTGAGCAGGGGGGGGCAGAGGTGAGCAGGGGGTAGTAGAGGTGAGCAGGGGGTGGGAGAGGTGAGCAGGGGGTAGTAGAGGTGAGCAGGGGGTGGTAGAGGTGAGCAGGGGGTGGGAGAGGTGAGCAGGGGGTGGGAGAGGTGAGCAGGGGGTGGGAGAGGTGAGCAGGGGGTGGGAGAGGTGAGCAGGGGGTAGTAGAGGTGAGCAGGGGGTGGGAGAGGTGAGCAGGGGGTGGGAGAGGTGAGCAGGGGGTGGGAGAGGTGAGCAGGGGGTGGTAGAGGTGAGCAAGGCAAACACAATCAAACACAGAAGGAAACGCACGGCACCGACACAGCGGAGTTAGATGAGTGGAATGCAGAGATGGCTTGTCGTTGGGGTTGGTTGTGGTTTGACGAGGAGGGTTTTTGATTGGCATGTCTGTGCGTGTATGTACGAGTGTGT
The DNA here is from genome assembly GCF_963692335.1 of Osmerus eperlanus. Taxonomy (NCBI): domain Eukaryota; kingdom Metazoa; phylum Chordata; class Actinopteri; order Osmeriformes; family Osmeridae; genus Osmerus; species Osmerus eperlanus. The sequence continues at coordinate 13,472,237 of NC_085024.1, forward strand.
TTGTGTGTGTGTATTGTATGTGTGTGGGTAAGTGTCTGCGGCTATGTGTGTGGGTGTTTGCGTGGGTGTATGCCGGTTTGTACAGTATATGCGTGTGTGTGAGTGTGTGGGTGTAAGCTCGTGTTATGTGTGCGTATGCGTATGCACGTCAATTTGTGTATGTGTGTGTGCGTGTGTGTGTGTATGTGTTGACGGCATGTCCAGGCATGTGCAGCACCCGTGTTGGTATATATGAGGAGGAGAGGTGGAGCGATTGCAGGGTGAAAGATAAGCAGAAAGAGAGGGATTGATTCTCCCATCCCCCCGGCACGGACGGGTCACGGTGATCAATGCTGCATAATTGGGACTGTATTAGTATCATATCGGGTCATTTTACAGTTTAATGATGAAATATTAAATATTGGGTGGGTAAGATTGCAGTCATTAGCAAGCACTTTCAATTATGGGCTTCAATTCATTTGAACCTGACCCTGAGTCCAATACACTTGAGTATGCAGACCTAAAAGCACTCGCCCACTGAAACCGCTTCAGCCTATCATATCCACTTACAGTCCAGACAGGACCGAGACAGCGTTCAGTTAGAATTCCAGAATCATAGTCAGATCCAAAAATATCTATACTGTAGAAAATAACTACACTGTCAAACCTAAACCCTGAGGAGAAATGATGTATATCTGAACAACACAGTATACTGCAGTGTTCCCTGTTCC
>NC_085024.1:13477946-13494698 GCF_963692335.1 Osmerus eperlanus
ACATTATGCACATGACATATCCCAGACCTTGGAGCGGGAAAACTATGAATATAAAGTAATCACTGAAGGCACCTACACGCCTCACAGCCATGATAGCTTTGCTTTCCCTCTAACCTTTGTCAAATATGATGATTTCATGATTTCAGGAGTTTTAAGTGTGTTTCTTACCCATATGGGTATGGGTAAGCCATATGGGTACCCATATGGGTATGCTCACAATGGTTCGTTTGTTTCGTCTCTCTCTTCTTTTGTCTTGCCCTTTCTGACATTTTACTTACTTTGCTTACTGTATCTCGGGGGAGCAGGGCAACACTGGTTTATATATTCTTCAGTCCACAAATTCATATGTTTGTTATTGAATGTTATAGGAAATGTAACTTCTCTCATTGTAAAAGAGCCATAGACATTGCACCACATCTATCTGTACAAAGTCTCTCAGTTTACTGCTTGATGGGCTACACAGTGTGTGATTTTGTCTGTGTGTGTGTGTCTGTGTGTACTGTATGTGTGTGTGTGTGTGTAAGTGTGTGCTGCTGGGGAGCTGAATTGGCGGAGTAAACAGGAATCCTAAGATACCCCAAGAGTCCCTTTTCTCAGAGAGAAGAGACAGCTATACATGTTTATTACAATTTCAAACAAAATGCTAATGCCATTAAACAAATGAGGTTTAGGCAAATTAGCTGGGAATTTAATATTCGCAGGACCTATGATATAGGACATCTTGTTACAAGACACTGATCTGAAGTATCAATCCCGAGCCTAGCCTTTCATCTCGTCCCCTCTCTTGAGGATATTTGTAATTAGCATCATTTGCCTAATACTTCAGGTTAATTAGAATATTTAATTGAATAGCTCTAATCTTCGGAGATGACTATATTATAATCAAATTAGCAGCGGCAGCGCTACTATGGCAGACTGCCTAGATGCCCGCTCGGTCTCTGTGGAACATTTTCACATACTTAATGGTCCATTTGAACTCCGCTATCAACATTTGATTATTCCTAAACAACAAAGGCAGCGACAACAAGCGCAGATGATATGGGAAAACAGCTACGGCTCCCATATGGTATTTTTAAGGGGAGCGCACTCGCTCTGAGATAAGAATGTGCTCCTGAGACCAGAGAGACAAGTGTAAACTTGAGTCTTCCTCTCCGCCTCTCCCATCTCTTCTGTGCCAAATGTCGGCACAGGCGACCAGATGAAAAGGCACACGACTTGACAATAGCAAATTATAGACTACAGACGCATTAAAGACTTCAGACCACAAATATACTTTACAGATAAAGATGACAACCACGCCACAGGAAGATTTTAAACACTCCAGCCACACTACAGAGAGATTTTAAACACTGCAGCCACACTACGGAGAGATTTAAAGACTACAACAATACTACAGAGAGATTTAAAGACTACAGACTAAAGACTACAACCAGATGCTAGTGTGGGAGCGAAAACAAGGCCTCAGCCTCAGCCATGGTACAAACACACAGTATCGATGACCCTGAGACCTGTTTCTCCTAAGAATTAAGATCAACCCTGAGGTAAGTCAGTACGGCTAAGGAGTTTGACAGCTTTCATTTGTTCAGAAAATGAATACCAGGGTGTGCATACACACACCATATGTAATGATGAGCGATGGGCTGTAATTTTACTGTTATCTGAAGCGAAAGAAATCAACTCACATCATCTGCTGAACATTTATTGCGCTCAGACACACGTACGTGTCCATACACAAGCTGACAACTCCTCTGTGTCCTCAGCACAAACAAACTCATAAAATAGAGAAAAAAGCGAAATATTACAGTGCATTCAATTGCGACAAACAGATGGTCGCTAAATGAAAAGAAATTACATATACATTACCCTAGTTTTATGGCTTTTCACTAATTAAGGCGATTATAACTCCTACCTTTCCGCTATATAATGAAGCAAATTTATCCATTCAGAGAGAAACATGTTGAAATTGTGCTCGTCAGTATTTTGTGCGAAACCTTTTAAGTGATCATTTTTGACAGTGCCGTATGTTTCACTAACAATATTTCTTCTTGGGTGAGTTTTATGATGTCATTTTATTTGTCCCTGTGCTGATTTGCTTGTATATCCACAAACGAACCCTCGTCACAAATAGGTAGCCATATGCCATGAGGATGGAGAATTAGAGAATTGGAAACAATCCTTAGGCAGCTCGAACATTTATTTTTATTTTTTTGTGGTGTGGCTCATCACAGCTGATTCTGCAATTGTCGGTGTATTAAAATAATTGTGAATAAATGTGCAATTCATTTTAAAGCCGTCTCTTTCCCCTTAAAGAGATACACTTTTTAGATGAACGCGGCCATCCCAAGTACAGTACCCATACGTTTGATTTGTCCCTGAGTCCTGGAAAAAGCACCCTACCGAAACCATCCAATGATCTCCCCACCTTACCAGGCCTGGATTCAGCTCAGATTCTTGGTGGAACTTCCACATGCTGATTGACACCACAGACGCTGTGACAACAGACATGACTGACTGAATCCCCACCAAGTCATGAACTGGGGTCCTCCCTGGAGCTGAAATCTAATTCCTGGATCTTCATGTGTGCCTCAGAGCTGCCTCTGCCACTTATCATCTGCCTTGCGTTGGCGGGGCGTGCAGTCCTCTTTGTTGTCCAATATAGGATAATGGATAATTATATGTAGAGATATATATATATTAATGTACGTACAGAGAGTGACAACATGCCCACTGTGCCAACGAGGATCCTGACAGGCTCTCTGAGGAGAGAAAAAAAGAAAAAAAAGGAAGATGTTTCAAAACTCAAATATGAAAAGTGAGGGAGGGGGGGGGGGGGTTGCAGGGGGTGGGGACTGGTGTGTTGTTACAGTTTCAGAGTGGGACCCCCCCGGGTGAAAATGGTCCCATGGCGCATATCCGAGCCTTCCGAGGTAAACGTTGCCTAAGTAGCACTCATTCGTTCCTCTCCGTCTTTCCCTTTTCACCCCTCTGTTTGGAAACAATAGGCCTGTGATTGGCACACCTCTCCAGGCTTGGAGAGGAGAGAGAGAGAGACAGAGAGAGGGGCTGGCTCATGGCTGATGGCTGAAACAGAACTGTCAATAGAGGCCAGCCATTAAATCATTAGCACTCCATAAGGCTGTGTGTAATAGGCGCTTGTGATTGCTACTTAAATGCAATTTTTCCATCTGTGTTTCCCAACAACAAACGCTCCGATATGAAACATGAAGCCGTGGCTGATTACTGCGGGAGGAGAAGGCAGGCGGAGGGCTCCCTGCCATGTCCGTTCCTCTGTTACAGGCGGCAACACGGGTCGTCTTAGGAGACGTGTCAAGTGTTCGCAACGTTTTGCTCTACATGTCAGACAGGAACAAACGAGAGGAACACACGCACACACAGGAACACACAAAACGCAGCGTGTAATTTCTCGACATTACAGATAATTACAAGGTTGGACATGTTTGTCAGAAGCATTCTGGGTTGTGTAATCATCCCCACAAAAACTCATGTTCTCATAAAAAATTTAATTTTAGACTATATTTGGGTGATTAAAGATGATTAAAGCGTACCCAATTATATGAAATACTTAATTATGTTAAACTAGTAACAGTTTTATTGGAAACGCGTTGTAGGGTAAGGAATTAACCTTAATTTCCTACGTGTCCTGGTATGGATGATGCTAGGGTAGGAAACTCTGGCTTCACTCACAAACACACCACAACGCAGGGACAAAGGTCCATTCGAGCCGTCCATAGCATGCAACTAAACAGTCGTATAACTCGTTTAGGATTGTGATGCAATGAGTGATTCAAGGTCTAAACTGAGAGTGTCGGACGAGACGTGGTCACAGCTGGGATATTATCCAGAATGACCAAACGAGACAGGAATTTGATCCCATCAGGTATTAGGGTTGAGGTTGTAATCTTAGCTGAAGCCAAGGGCATGACAGCGACATAAGGGAAGCTTCTGACCTTGACATGTAACCCCCCCACACACACACACCCATCCTCCAAAGAGCACCCCCCAGCAGGCAGGGGGCGATGTCTGGGTAGCACATCCTCCCTTCAGCTTGACGGTGCTTGACAGATGAGTAGATGACCCAAGTTAATTATTATCGAGTTCGTTTGCCATGCTCCGCTGGTAGTTGCTCCAGCCACTGGGAGAGCCGACCAGTGGGTGGGTGTTCCCATTAAGGAGCTGCAGTTGTTTGGACAGCATGCGTATCCCCCACTATTATGCTCCGTCAACTCAACTGACTGGGAGAACGTCAGACCCATGTTGCTGAACCACAAATGCAAAGCTGCGGAGGTTGTCGACGACGCAGGGGGATTTGGAGAGAACTCCAAAAACAAGCTTTACGTCGCGCTTCCATCAACGGAAAGTCTGCGACGCCATGAGGAAAGGGGTTTGTGCGCCCGCTGCAGCACTTGTACCGTTAGTTTAACTTTTTTTTTTTTTCTTCTCTGATCCGGATTGTGACATGTTTATGGCTTGTAATTCAATTTGAGACAACACCTGCGTTGACACGGCTAACGTGACAGGACATCACAACACCTACCTTCATCATCTGGAATGACGTGGTCAGACATGACATCCACAGCGTGGGTGTGATATGATGTGTGGGAGTAATAGGACGTAATTGACTCACTTTCTGTTTCCTAACAACGGGTCCGACTCCTGTGACCACCCTGCCTGCAGCACAACTGCTAACACTAGCAGGTTAACCAGTGGGCCTGTTGGTCTGCTCAGCTTAGTGAGCTAGCCCACGTAACTAGTTAGTTTAGTGAGTTGGTCTGCAGGACTAGTTTGTTTTGAAGAAGAAGAAGAAACGTATACGGGCCCGTCAGCATGACACACATGCGTGCAGGGAGTGGAGACGCTTAGAAAACACACACGTCCGCAGGGAGGGGGGGGGTCCTAGTCCACGGCGCTCACCCCATGCCTGCCCAGAGACATGGGGAAGAGAGCGATCTGTTCTGCATGTTTTTATCGGGGGTTCTTGGCGGAGGATACCCTTGTGAGCCTGGGAGAAAGGGGGACCACACAGTGCCCCAAGCGGGCAATCAAACCCAGTTTAGTGAGTAGGCCTACAGACTCGTTAGTTCAGAGAACCAGAATGCTTTGTTGGTCCGCTCATTTTAAGCTTCCATCTCTACCCTTCTATTTGAGCATTACAGTTCATTACAGTTGTTTCTTCGAGTCGTTTATTATTACTCTTATAGCCCTTTACAGTTCAACAGCTTTGACACAGTTGGCTGATGTCTAACAAAGACTAACATGCCAGAATACAGCCTGCTTCAAGGTTAGTGGACGTGGTGTTCATTCCCAGTAGTTTGGTTGTGAGGAAGCCAGGTTTTTCTAAGCTAAGACTCAAGAGTTCAGATACAATGGAACTGACAATACTCCTTTACTTATTCAAAAGCTTGCTCCAGATCGAGTGTAGCATTCCGGAAAGTACCAGAAACTGAAAGAATGAAGTGCCAATTGTGTTTGTGCAGCATGAACACACAGAGGAAGGCCTTGTGTGTGTTCTTCACAAACTGATTAAAGTTCGATGTTCACAGAATATATATTTTTTTTTTACCTAAATGTTTCTATATTCTTTCTGTATAAAAGTCCAGCACAATTTAACAGCTAAAAGAAACCGAAATATGAAATACCTGGGGATAGTGTCTAACGTAAACTGTGCGAAATACACTTTGAAACCAACCAAGTCTTCTTCTCACTAACAAAAACATAGTAGATGGAGAAACAACTGAAGAGATGGAGATGTGGGGAGAGAGAGAAAGACAGAGAGAGAGAGAGAGAGAGAGAGAGAGAGAGAGAGAGAGAGAGGGAAGACATAATTTCCTGTGCTCCTCTTTCTCTGGGTCCTCCCTGGGCAGAGTTTTCGGTGTTTCTCTCTGTGCTCTGCCACTGCGTGGAGCAGCGTTTGTCACCGGTTATCAGTGCATGATGTATTGTATAGCCTGCAGAGAAACATGTGTTGTTCTTTGATCTGGGAGTGCATAGGCCAGTATTCATGTTCACCAGCTGGAGGACATCACAGCAGCAGAGCGAGGAAGAGAGAGAGAGGGATGGGAGAGGGAGCGAGAGGGAAAGGGAGGGAGAGAGAGGGAGGAAGAAAGAGACGGAAGGAGAGAGAGACGGGGAGGGAGAGATGAAGAGAGAGAGAGGAGGGAGAGGGAGAGAGAGAGGAGGGACGGAGGGAGGGAGAGAGAAATGCTGGCTCCAGTTATTATGCTCCTGTTATCTTATTCATGTGGCCAGTCACCACCTCACACCCTCCCTAACGGTGCCCCCCTGCCCACACTCGCACACACGCAAACATGCACACACATACGCACACACAAACACACACGCACGCAAACAAATTACACACGTATAATAACCCACAAACACACACACACACAGAAACAAACATGCAAACGTATTTGCACACACAAACACACGCAAACGAGCATGCACACATATGCACATACATGTGTATGTGCATATGTATGTGTATACACATACACATATACACGCTCTCACAAACAAACACGCATGTGTGTGCACACACACACACCCGTGCAAACAAACATACACAGATACTTCACGTAGTTTACAATGTTGTTATGATCCCCGGCAATACACTCCCTACTGTACTGTGTGCTGTGTATAATACAGTGTGTGCATCCCTGTGGTTGAATTCCCTGCTTCAACAACAACACAAGGAAACCTTCCCATAAAGTCACTCTGAACCTATCTCTTTCCTCATTCTCTTTCCATGTGTCTCTATCTCTGTATGTACATGTACATAAATATAAGTTGGTCGACACTTCCATTCATAATATAATATTCAGAAGCTAATAAATCCACCCTTTTACAACCTATCACAAAGCCTTTTACACATCAACACACATTGTAAATATCCCACTACGACGAAGAAATCATTCAGTCAGGTCAGTATGGTCGTCGGTTCTATCTTTGCACAGGACGATAGCTAACAGCAGCTCCAAATGCCATGATTCCTACTCTCTCTCTCTGTCTCCGTATCTCTCTCAGGTTTTCCTCCCTGTCCTCGCTCTCTTCTCTCTCCCTCTCCTCTCTTTATCGACAGCCTCCTCTTGTGATATTTATGTCACATATTTAATATGGACATGGGAATGATTATCAAATCCATAGATGCCTTGAGTCCCATCGGCCCCTAAATAATGGATGAGCTGGGATGTGACTCAATTTGCCCGTCGTGAAGGAACATCGGAGATCGGCGGGGGCGGGGGGGTCGCGTTGGGGGCCGCTGAAGCATCAACCCCCCCCGAGTGGTTCCCCCACCTCCCACTTCCCTTGCCCCCCGGCCTCCCCCCCCTCCTCCTCCCCCCCGGTCCCTGTCTCCCTCCCCGGAACGTCATGGCTCGGGTCGATCCCTTCTCCCCTCGCTTGACATCATTCAATGTAATCATCCTTCAATAAAAAAGCTGCTTGTAATAAAAGGAACAACGCGGGTCAATACGCCGGGCGGGGGAGAGGGATGGACCCGCGCTCCGAGCCCGGTGGAAATGGGCTTCTTCATCAAACACGATGGGCCGCAGGTGCCTTAACAGGGACTGGAGCGTGGCCAGAGTTATCATTACGGCTGCCTTCTGTATCCTGTTTGTTGCCGTGTGAATATGAGGGAGAGGGATGAGCACATTAATGAATCGATGGCCTAATGAAGCGGGCTTTGTGTTGGTTTATTGAAATACGCTGAGGAGAATTGATGGATATGACCTGGGCTATCTTTGTTCTCTGCACTGGCCACTGTGCTCATCATGCTGTCATATTGTCTGACTCTTGGCTTAGTACTGGCCCTTTTTCTGGCCTTAGTCCTATTAGTATCTCTAGCTAGGACTAGTCCTCCTAGCCCCTAGAATTGATCTCTGGCCCTAATCCAGCCCTAGCATCATCCTGGCCTGCTCAAAGCGGAAACTGTACAGAATAACGGAAGCACAAGTGTTTCCATATTGTATTTCTAATAAAATGGGTCTTTATAAATGTAACACGGTTATTGAAATGTTGATTGGCAACACAAGTTGAGGCTGTTCTGAGGTCTTTAATGAAATTGTTTCACAAATCCGCTGCCGAGCTGGGATCCATTCGCTCCTGTTTGTCTTTTACTTTAGCAAACAACCTTGTCTTGACTACAACAACCAGCAACTCTGTGTTTGGACTTTGGAGGGGTGTCTGGGGTCAAATTAGCTGAAGGGGTAATTTTCCGCAGGGCAACATGCAGAGCCCCTGATTATCCCCGAGCTGGCATCATTTTTGTTTATCAAAAAATGCTAATTGTTTTTTTTTTTTACGAGTAGAGAAAGATTAAAAGCTAATAGGAGCGACTAAATAAACACAATGCAATCGCATGAGGCTGTAGAAGTTGGTAATTAATTTGTGGCCACCCCTGTGCTAATTAGCAAATATACAGAGTAAGTTAATGAGGCCTAATGTTACTGATACTCTAGGAAGTCACTCTAATTAATATATGAATGTGCAAAGCAGTAAAACTTCAGCACAAACTTGTATGTTGTGAGAACCTCAAACTATATGATCTTCTATGGCTTAGGCCTCAAATGCTTGCTTTGTGCCTTCTGGGTTGAATACATATGTAGCATTTATTGTTTCACACAAAGAAACGGAAGTTCTTCAACAGAACTGTTTACATCCCAAGTTAAACTAAGGGGACTACGCAGGCTAGAGGGAAGACCCAGAGAGCTTGTAAAGGTACGTAACAAAATCCTCTCCAACTGATTCCCAGTTTTGTTTTATTACTCTGTTTTGATGCCCGACACCACAGAGCTCCTGGTTTGTTCCCGGCCTATTGGAGCCTCCATACACCGTGCGGCTGTGAGTGACAGAGAGCCACTTCATCCAGCACTACCAACCCCACTCCCACCCCCCCCCACCACCCTCCATTCTCACCCCCCCCACCTCCCACCCTCTCCCCCGCACGCCCAGGCCTCTCATATCTCCTCGCCGGGCCATCACCATGAGAGACACGTCGTGTTAGCGCGTTCCACTGACCCCAGAGAACATCACTTACACCTCGGTTCACTCAATAGGGTCGCCGTGACATTTACTACCGCCGCCCCGGACCAGGGTTCACAGGTAATTTGAATGAAATTACAGAGCAGACGAGGCTGGGCGAGCGGGAGAGCGGAGGCTGGAGCACGAAGCTAATCACGTAATTGCGCCTTTCATAAATGTAATTTATCTGGAAGACGGAGTAGCGCACGCTTTTTGCCCGACCCTGTAAAGACTTCACTTGATGACACGTGCGTTTATGAGGAGGGGCTCCGGATTGTGAGTAATGAGGAGGGGATGTCCCCCGTCTTTGAATTAGAGTCGTATTACATGAATCACTTTGGTCTCTGAGGGTCCATCCAGGCAAGGGATGTCTCTATGTATAATTGGGGATTATCCAGTCCCAGCCAATAGGGAGACAGGAGTCTCCCTATTGGTGTGGAATTAATGTGATGTGGAATTAACCGAGCAATGACCACACAGAACAATCACCCACAATCTAAGCTAAATTCATTAGCCAAAGTGCCATGGTGTATATTGTATGTTGAAGTTGAAGTGTGTCTGGTCTATGTGCCGCTACAGGCTGGTATATTTGCTGGTTCTTTATTGACCACCAGCTCTGAACACTAAGCCTGTTTACGGTTAGAGTCCCCTGTGTGGTGAGAGAGCTCTTGTATGAAACTCTGCAGCCAGACGTGCTGGATGCACTGAGGCAACAATCTGTCGGGTCATTTAAAAACCGCTCAGACTTTACTAGCGATGGGTAAACTGAAGATTGACAGAAACGCACACACACACACACACGCACACACACACACACATGCACGCACGCACACACACACACAGATAGATACTACAAGATACAAGAAAGCATGAGAAAAAAGAGGGCAGGGGGTGATGTGTGTGAGCGTGTGTGTGAGCGTGAGTGTGTGTGGGTGTGTGTGTGTGTGTGTGTGTGTGTGGGGGGGGGGCACAGACAAACGATTTAAAAATAAAGGGGATATCCACAGAGCCTTGCAAGGTGCGGGTGGTGGTGGTGGTGGGGGTGGGGGGGGGGCTGGAGGGGGGGGGGGGGCTGGAGGGGGGGCCCGCTGCAGGGACAAAGGTGAGAGCCGGGGAGTTAACGGACGGACGAACCCTGGACTATGAGGCCCCGGCGGGTCAACACTGATTTCATACACGGCCTATCTTGGCGATATTGAAACATGACGGGTCGCGGACAAGGTTTAAGTGCCTTTTCGCCGCTCCCCCATCTCTCCCCCATCTCGGCATATCTGGCTGCAGCCCCCCCGGTCTCCCGCCCCAGTAATGGAAAGCTATTGCCGAAGCCTTTCTCTGTCAGGAGGGGGTCACGAGGGTCATCGCTGATGTCACTCTCAAAGTAACCAGTGGCAAATAGGTCCTGACACGTGCGCTCTCCGAAAGGAGAATGAGAGAAGACAGCTGCTCCGCCGTCCGGTCCTGAACGCTGCGGTTGGAGAACGCGAGCGACCCGGCGACGGCCGGTCAACGCCACCGCCGCCTTGACCGCTGCGGGAGCCGAGAGGAGCTGTCGACGCCGGGCAGAAACAGCATCGGTGCAATTTGAAAGATACGCGGCCTTTGGGTTGCCGTTTTGCTCTCGCGCTTGCCCCACACCCACCCCACCACACCCCTTCATCTTCTCATCTCTTTTCCTTTCCGCTCTCGCCGTCTCCCTCTCTGCGTCTGTCGTTTCCACTCCCACCGTGGCGGGGGGGGCACGTTCCTCTTGTTCTCTGACAGAAGCATGTCGCGGAGTGTGTGATTTGAGACGCGCATCGAGACAAACATGGCGGCCCCCGTCGCTGAATTTCCTCGGTTGTTTGTGTCTCGCGGGCGTGCGACTCACCGCTGCGGAGATCCACTGTCTGCTCTGGGCAGAGTCCATCTGTGTTCACGGCTCCTCAGACTAGGCCTGCCGTGTCACTGCTAGTCACAGAACTGACAACCATGGCAGGAAAGAGAGGCTGGCGTACTGTAGCTCTCTTATCTCACATCAGGTGATCATCTTCTTACGTAATCTCTGCTCTCTCTCTCTTTATCTCACTCTTTTCTCTCTATCACTCTATTTCACTCTCTCTTTCACTCTCTCTCTCTTTCACTTTATCTCTTTCACTGTATCTCTCTCTCTCTTTTCTCTTCAGTAGTCAGACTAAGGATGACTGAGTGAACATGAGACTGGCACCTTCTGATGGAGTTACGCCCCACAAATGGAGTCAATCAAGTGCCGGCTGAAAAAATTCATTTTCTGACAAGGGTGTCAGCAAGATCGCCGGGGCCCCCATGACAACAAATCCATATAGCAAGTTGTAAAAAAGACGGGGGATAAAAGAGAGATTGAAGAAGGAGTGAAGGGGGAAGGAGAGAGAACGAAAGAAAGAGAGAGAGACAGAATGAAAGAGAGAGAAAGAGAGAGATAGAGAGAGAGAGAGAGAGAGAGAGAGAGAGAGAGAGAGAGAGAGAGAGAGAGAGAGAGAGAGAGAGAGAGAGAGAGAGAGAGAGAGGGGGGGCAGAAATAGAGAAAGAGATGAGGGAGAGAAAGAGTGGAGAGAGGCAGACAGAGAGAGAGAGAGAAATAGGAAATAGAGAGAGTGAGATTCAGAGCGAGTAGTCAAATCCTTGAAGGCTTGTAGAACAGGGATGCTGTGAGTGTCCTTCCAGACTATCATGGCGGTGCACCTCTCAGCTGTCCATAACGTAATTTCATACCAATTATTACCCCCAGTGAGCATGTGACAGGCCTGTGTGCCGGCGTCTGCGCTCAGCGCCTCCCGGTAATCCCGAAATGACGGATTGGGGGGAAGCCTTGCAGTGATTTGTGACAAAGTAACTGAACATAGACTGCTGTATTTAGCAACGCTGAGAGCGGTTTGTTTTCATGCTTATGGCTAACACTCCAGGGCTTCAGCTTACCCTGCTCTCTCTCACTCCTCTCAGATTACCAAGGGCAGCTCCATTCAGGGTCTAAATTGAAAAACTGGTGTAGGGTGTCCATTTGGTGTTTGCTGTTTATAAATCAATACCGTTTCTCCAGAGCAATACTTGGTCGAGAAAGTTGGTTAGGGTTAGGGTGGGGAAATGTTGTCAATATGCATGATGGTGTACCGTGTTTGTTGTCATCGCATGTCACTTTGGATTGATGTGTTCTGGACACTCAGAGACCTTGCTGTGCGGGCTGAACCAGAAGTACTAAAAGCAATTGTTATTTGTATGACTGTTAGAGGGTTTGTTCCCTGAATGCTCACGACCAGGTCCTCCCTGTGTTACAGCCTGCTCCTCCCTGTGTAACAGCCTGCTTCTCTCTGTGTTACAGCCTGCTCCTCCCTGTGTTACAGCCTGCTCCTCCCTGTGTAACAGCCTGCTCCTCCCTGTGTTACAGCCTGCTTCTCCCTGTGTTACAGCCTGCTCCTCCCTGTGTTACAGCCTGCTTCTCTCTGTGTTACAGCCTGCTTCTCCCTGTGTTACAGCCTGCTCCTCCCTGTGTTACAGCCTGCTCCTCCCTGTGTAACAGCCTGCTCCTCCCTGTGTTACAGCCTGCTTCTCTCTGTGTTACAGCCTGCTCCTCCCTGTGTTACAGCCTGCTTCTCTCTGTGTTACAGCCTGCTTCTCCCTGTGTTACAGCCTGCTCCTCCCTGTGTTACAGCCTGCACCTCCCTGTGTAACAGCCTGCTTCTCTCTGTGTTACAGCCTGCTTCTACCTGTGTTACAGCCTGCTCCTCTCTGTGTTACAGCCTGCTTCTCCCTGTGTTACAGCCTGCTCCTCCCTGTGTTACAGCCTGCTTCTCCCTGTGTTACAGCCTGCTCCTCCCTGTGTAACAGCCTGCTTCTCTCTGTGTTACAGCCTGCTCCTCCCTGTGTTACAGCCTGCTTCTCCCTGTGTTACAGCCTGCTTCTCTCTGTGTTGCAGCCTGCTCCTCTCTGTGTTGCAGCCTGCTTCTCTCTGAGAAGACCCTTCTCGTCAGTGTGTCACCCAGTTCCGTCCTCCCAGGAAGTCTGAGGTTAAGAAAACACTGTCTGGGCGGCAGATATATTCCCTGTCAGCGCTCACACCAACGTTTTGAAATGTGATCCACCTGTCATCTGGCCAGTGATTACGGATCTCCCAGCTCTATTCAGAATCAGTCGTCCATCTCCTCCCCCAGCCTCCCTCTTCAGGCCTCCCTCATGTGCAGAGATTCAGCTTCAAAACAAGTGCAGAAAGGTCAAGAGGGGGAGAGAGAGAGAGAGAGAGAGAGAGAGAGAGAGAGAGAGAGAGAGAGAGAGAGAGAGAGAGAGAGAGAGAGAGAGAGAAGGGGGGAGGGAAGCCCTCACCTCATCTTAATATAAACAATGTAGCCCAGCTAAGGGCCCACCCAATAGAACAGCCCCAGCCCCAGCTTAATCTAAATTATCTTACAGAAGTCATACTTGGTACATTGAGTCAGTCTAAAAATACTGGGGACTAAACTAAATTTGCAGGATTATATCTGTGGACCCTCCCACATCCAGAGAGGTGCTTGTTTGTTTCCCTGCAGCATCACAACAGCAGCTAGCATTTTGTCTCCCCCCTGGCCATTCTACTTTCACAGAGAGTTTGATCTACGTAAACGATAACCAAGTTAATTATATAAACCGCTCAAGGTAGATCCTGGTCCTTGAACAAAAACGAGATCTTACTAGATTACTTACTAGAAAGTTACGTAATACAATTTCAAACATGACCTTCTGTACTGATGGGTAATGAAGATCACCGTTCTGATTTGAATGAATAATATTACAGTTATGGATCAAATAATTCAGAATCAGTATAGAAACCTCGGCACTCCGCATTGGCGTCATTCTAGGGCTAGGCCGTGACAAATCTGCCCAAAATGGACAGCATATTTACAAAACATTTACTCCCACTGACAAAGCCATTTATTACTTAAAAGATAAAACGAGATAAAAACGTTGGTGAGAATGTTTTTTTTTTACGCATTATTATCTTTCAACTGATGCTGAGTCTAAACACGCTTAAAAAAAACACGACCAATAATTTCTCGAAAATGATATCTTCATAAAAAATACAAATAAAAAGCCCTCTTTAAACTTGTACGGTCAGAGATCCTGATCCTGGTTATCTTTTCGTCTCTCCCAGGAGAGGGGGAAGAGAACACTTAAGGAATATCATTCTTCATCTGCGACCTCCTGGTGAACTACTCCTGACCCTCAGAGGAGATTAGGAGTCAGCTGCATTAGCTCTAGGGTGGTCAGACAGAATGTGTGTGTGTATGTGTGTGTGGTGGGGGCCAGGGGGATTTTTCCAGCCTATCCATTACAGTAGGGGGGGTGGGGGGGGTTGACTCAATGAGGTTAAGTCAGTTTTAACAGTGAATCGCATCAGTAGAACGTTTAATGCTAAATAGCTAATGTTTTGAGGTAATCTGGTTACTCCCTGGTTGGCATGTTCTACACGACCAGAAAGGAGTTAAGTCATGAAATTACAGCAGAGAGAAAACTCCAAAGCTTCTAGATCTTCCCTCCCGCCCCCCAAGCATTCTCTCCCACAGACTTGGATTGGACTAAGATACGTCACTGTGCTCTGGTGTTTGTGAGCAAATGTACCTTCACGGAGACCAAGCCATGACAAATCATGCTTTGTCAGAGTTATCTTTTATCAAACAGAGAAACAGGCTGGAGCCGAAATCTCTATATTTTCTGTGTTATGGTGGTTTACAACGAGGCAGGTGGTCCCACAGATGAGCTGGAGCGCGGGGTGACTGATGGTGTAGCAAGAGAGAGGGAGAGAGAGGGAGAGGGAGGGAGGGAGAGAGGGAGAGAGCAAAATAGAGGGACGGCCAAACAGACGGAGAGAGAAACGAGAACGACGGCGAGGGAGCGGGGAAGAGATGGAGCGAAGGAGATAAGAGAGAAGGGAAGGAAGAGAGAGAAAAAGAGTGATAGAAACGGACGTCGAAAGAAAGAAAGAAAGACAGAGAGGGAGGGAGATGGAGAGACAGAGGCAGACCGAGAGGCTGGGTAGTAGATGTAGTAGACGAGGACCTCCAGCTGTTCCCGAGTCCCTGGGAACGGCGGGGGCCTCGTTCCGGCTGCCCTCCAGGCTGGCCAGGCCACGTGGCGCGGCCCGCGCAGGCATGCGCTGATGCGGCACTCGGCGGGGGGTTGATGGGGCTGCGGCGCGCAGGCCAGCCAGGACACAGATGCCTTAAATGACTTGGCATGATGGGATTGCAGGAAAGCGCGGTACACGAGTAAATCAAACGCTTTTTTGAAGGACAGAAGAGTGATGGGATGTTGCCGAGGAGGAATTCCCTGATGTGGCGAGAAGCTCTTTGTTCTGACCTCTATCACTCACAAACAATACAGATGGCAAAGTCCCCAGACTCTCCGGAAGGATCCGTTAGCCTGCTGCCTAAACACTTCAGCCGGAATACTACCGTGGTACGATTGCGGTAGTGCAAATATTTTTAAGGGTGTTTTATCGCCTCAATTTCTCACTCAAGTCTCTTCACTCGCCCCTGCTCCTCCACCCCCACCCCCCCCAACACACACACACACACATCCACCCCCCCCCCCACACACACACGTGATTCCAACCAATCGTTTACCTTTCACACCTTTTCGAACCAGGGTGTAACCCTGGGTAGTTTCTGGTTGGTTGTGCCTGACAGAAGGGCCCCGTCCAGGGGCCCGTGCTGAGCCGGGGGGGGGGGGGGGGGTGCCCTGAGTCGCCACGCCAACAGAAGGAGCCTCGTTAACGTCTCATCTCCTGTGGAGGCGGATCGACCACATTGTCGTTACCTGCACGGTGACATGCCAGCGCACCTTGCCACCCTGCCTGGTAGGTGACACCCTGGGTGACATGTGACGCGGGATTGTTGTGGGCATGGACTGTTGCTCTTGAACAGACATGAAAACAGACATGAAAACGTCTTTCGTTCGCTCCGATTATCATCACAGTGATGCGTTCTATTTCTGCTGTACTGTTGGGATGTGGAACGATATTCTTTGACTATTTCATTTGAGTACTACGGTAATGGATCAGAATTGGAAGAAAGGCAGAGTACTGCACGGAAATTGACTTTGCAAGTAAGCTTTCATTTCTTGTGAGTGTGGCTGAGTGCCAGACTAACCATATCTATTTAAGCTGAAACACACACTGGGCTCTCAAGGTTATGTGATAATCATTTTAGCTATGTAAAACTGGTCCCGTATTACATTGGCTTTAAAGATTGTGTTTCAGACCCTTAGAGCCAGTCCTCTGCGTCATGTTTCTAGAATATTCTGTTGTTATCTTTTCTCTGTTGTATATTTGACGCAGTCAGTGTGACTCTTTTGACCCACAATGTGTGTGCTGTGTGAGAGGGTTCAATTGAATTTTTTCAGAGGGTGTTTTTTTTTTTTTTTTTTGTATCAGGAGAGGCCCTTGCAGAGGTGGACCCTCACACTACCCTGAACACTGGGCTCTTAATTTCCTCCACTGACTAGCATTCTGCTCATACAGGACTGGAACCTTGGAACACACACACAGACGCACACACGGCCTATACACAGACAAACACACAGACAAACACACAAATGGACAGATACACACACACACGCAATCCCACTCACACGCCAGGAAACGAAAACACACACATCCAGATGTCAGTGTGTTTCCTGCCCAGCTCTGCCAACTGTACACCAGCGATCAGCCCTGAAACACCAGGCTAGAGT
>NC_085024.1:13494898-13582124 GCF_963692335.1 Osmerus eperlanus
CGTCTAATGGGTGATTGGTTAAACAGTTATGCCACACCCATATTTACATGAAACAAGCACAGTTCAAAATAAATTAAAAACTTCAGTTTTTGGACTCAGGCCTGGTCTGCTTCTAGACTTGAAAAAAAGCTGACTTTACTGTGAAAGTCACACAGTCCTAGCTATGCCATACAGATGGTCAGCCATGCTACTGTTGTTGCTAAGGTAAGAGAATGCAGGTGTCTGGTCTCACCAATACGTTTGTCTCTGCACCATTATCTCACATCTGAGCTGGAAATACACAGGCGGTGGAACCCAATAATATGCAATTAAAAAGAAAGATCATTAAAATTTATTGGTGTCTAGCTAATTACTATAACTTTCCCCTTATAATGAGCGTGTATGGGTATTGATCCAGTCCAAATCTGCCTTTCCTCTAGGAAAAAAGGAAGGTAGTTACTTTGTGTTTAATCATTAATATAGTAATGATTTTTCCAGAACACTCTCAATTAAGAGCAAAGCAGAAAATGACCCAGGGGAGTTTTTTGGGCCCATGCTTTTAAAAGTGTGATGTTCCAAACATCTACCCCCCCCCCCAGCCCCGCCCCCAGCCCCCTCTTCACCACACAGTACTGACCTAGATTCATGTTTCTAAATAATTAAAACACAGATGTTGCCTTATTTGAATGTCTGTGTGTGTCTGTGTCCGTGTTAGTTTTTGCCCGTATGTGTGTACATGTGTTCCTCCTCCCCCGCCGTGTGTGGTGCTGTGTGTGTGTGTCTGTAAAAGTGAACACCCCATCCCCACTAACAACAGTTCATGGGTTGGTCCATTCTCCCTGTACGTACTCCTGCTGCAAGCCTGTGTTCCCCCAGTGCTCCCCTGTGTTCCTGCACCACCCTCCCCCCCCCACCACCCCCCCCCACCACCACCACCCACCCCAGCTCGATGTGACCCCCCAGTGCTGGGGGCCCAGGGCCCAGGGCTCTCCTGGGGCCCAGGGCTGAAGCCAGTCTGAGGGGCACTGCCAGCCCCCCATGTATCATGCCCTGGCCAAGTGGACCTGCCAGTTCACAGCGATTTAAATAGGGACGGTTGCTGCACTCCGCTTTATTTCTTTGTGATCTACACACACACGCACAAACACACAAACACAGACACACACACAAACAATCACACACAGAAACAAAAGAAAAAAGACAACAAATTAACGTACTGCACAAACCCAAGACACACACACACACCCACACACGAATCCACAACAAACAACAACTGTGTGACAGCTACACGCACACAAGTCTAAACACACACTCAACACAACACGCACACACTCTCCTTCCCTGGCTCTCCTTCTTCCTCGTTCCCTCAATAAGGACCAGCAGGGTCGGAACAAAGCCCTCCAGTCCTCTCCTGAAGCCCAGTTTACAGCAGGCTCTCTCCTCTCCAGAGATGCTTGACATTTCCTTCTCTTCCTTAGATCTACTCTGTGTTCACAGCGTGTCATCTATGTTTGAATTTACAGCCCATAATAAGGCATTTTTCGGCCGCTTTAATGTCATCGCCTTGGTAACCTCGAGGTCCGGGGCAACAATGCAGAAACGGCAGGTTCGTCCGAGGAATCTGCATCGAGCCCGCTAGAAAGACCTAACCAGCTCTAATCCCCTGGGCTGGCTCGAGATCATTTTTTCATATGTATATGAGAGTTGGAGGGCTATAACTTTCTCACACATTTTACAGCTATAGTAACAGACTGGAATGAGACTCCTGAGGGGGTTGAGTGGGGGTGCAGGAGGGAGAGGGAGTGAGAAGGGGAGGGGAAGGGAGAAGGAGAGGGGGAGGAAGGCATAGGCAGAGGGGGAGGAAGGAGGTGGGTTGCGAGGAGAGGAGGAGAGGGGGGGGAGGAGAGGAGAGGAAAGGAGGAGAGGAGAGGGGGAGGGGGAGCGCAGAGGGTGAGAAAGGAGGTGGGTCGTGAGGAGAGGAGGAGAGTGGAAGGCCGAGAGGAGAGGGCGAGGAAGAAGAAGGGTCCGGAGAAGAAGAGGAGAGAGGGAGGCGAGAGGAAGGGAGAGAAGAGGGGGGAGTGAGGGGGCTGGTCGGGGGGGGGTCAGGAAAGAGTACCTGCGCCTCTTCAAGAGGGCCTCCCCGAGCGTCACCGGGGGCGTGGTCTCCTGTACTGCCTGTACACGAGGGCTCGTCAGCACGGCCGGCTGTCACCACCTGCCACCTCTCCGTGACACGACCCCCATGTTCACATGACAGGGCCAATTACACACGCTGACGAGGCGACGCCGGGAAAAAGCACATACACACGACCGGCCAATAGCATGACCTTTACGTATGAGCCGCGCCATTTCAGTCCCCTTTCTCTTCCTTCCTTCCTTCTGTCGAAGAATAATATTCTACGTTTTCAACTGATGTCAAACAGCACTGGAACTTCAGCAGAGTTTGATGCAAAAATGTTTATCAAAATCCAAGGCAACAGAGAGATTCCAACAAACGTGAGTAAGTTCTCGAGAACTTACTCACTCAATTTTTCTCCGTACATTTCACTTATATATTTACTCTCTATTATTTTGTGATATTTTTCTATTGGTATATTATAGTTGGTCACAGATGCATTTATTCATTCTCATCTGGTTGGTCAATTGTCATAGGGAATTTGAATTAAAAGTTTTTTACATAGACTGGTCTAGGTCTAGCCTGGTCCTAACCAGACCCTCGTACATTTCATATGTACAGAGGGTCTGGGATCGCTCCATTGACAAGCGTTAACTGGCTTGAAGGCGGGTACTCTGTTGAAGTTTAAAACTATTGGATACTCTGTTGAAGTTTAAAACTATTGGATCTGCCCAGAGCCACACTGATCTGCCATGACCAATCGCTAGCGTTCACCTTAGCCAAGTCCTTCACCACTACTGTAACGGAGCTAGCTGCCGTAGTTGGAAAATTAAACTTTTCCTGAACCCCGCAAAGATTGTTCCTGTTCGGCTTTAACATTTGGATATTCGGCAGCGACTCCGCCGCCATTACTGAACTACAACTCAAACTAGCGAACGACATCAACGTCATCGTTCTCAGCCACTCCCTCTGTTCGCTGATTGGACCTACAAAAATGTTGTTTCCAAAAAACGATTAATACACCAAAATCCCAGACCTAGTACAGAAGCAAAATCAAAATTGAGCGGAAGTAGGAGGGCAGAGCCAGGCTAGTCTAGGCCTATGATGGCCTTGAAATCCAGCTGCACTGGGCTGCTAGGCATAGGGTTATAAATCTGTCCCATGCTATCTGGGCCTTGTAGTCCATGATATCTGGGCCTTGTAGTTTTCCATAGGAGAAGCATACACACGTTATTCTCGCGCACTCAGACCCTAATTATCTTTTACGTTTTAGTGGCAATCATAATCAGTCAACAGCTTTGCATCTGGTTTCCAGTGATATAGCATATAATGAAAGAGGTGTTCATAGAAATCCATAATTATTATCCATCTTCATAATTACAACAGTGTGCTGATATTTCGACATCACTTCCTCCCTCCTTTCTCTCTCCCAGCCTCATACATGTCCTCCCTTCCCTCCATCCCGACGAGCCACATCCCATCTAGAGGATGGGTATCCGGGCAGGCGTGGCCCCACGGCTGGGAGCAGTGACGGCCCGTTATTTATGGTCCCCTGACAGTCCCATGAATCCCCAGCCAGAGTGAAACTCATATAGTTATCAAAAGCATAAAATTCCTATCACTTTAGGTGTCAGAGCAGAGACAGGAAAATGAAACAGGTACTCATAAAGGAAGCGGGTGTCATAAATCAGCGAGGGTGGGGAGGGGGCGGGTGGGTGGGTCCGCCTGTAACCCCCCCCCTCCTCTGAAGTCGACGCGGGACAGGGCCTTGGGAGAGAAGCAGCGGAAGCTTGATTAAATAAGGAGAATTAGGTCTTTGTGTAAAAAAATAGCGGGAAATAACAGTGATCTACACTCCGTGTCAGACGGGGCTGCGCTTCACCCTTCAGCCCTCTCTCTTTTCCTCTCCCTCCCTCTCCCTCCCTCTTACACTCTTTATTTATTCTGTGCATTTTTAGCAGATGAATCTCTCGCTCGCGCGGCATACACGCAGATGAACACATCTCTCTCTCTCTCTCTCTCTCTCTCTCTCTCTCTCTCTCTCTCTCTCTCTCTCTCTCTCTCTCTCTCCTCTCTCTCTCTCTCTCTCTCTCTCTCTCGCTCTCTCTCTCTCTCTCTCTCTCTCTCTCTCTCTCTCGCTCTCTCTCTCTCTCTCTCTCTCTCTCTCTCTCTCTCTCTCTCTCTGTGTCTCTCTGTCTCTCTGTCTCTCTTTTCAGTGTTCAACTTGTAACATTCGGGGTTCATTTCCATATAATTTATAAAACATGGAAATTGGTCTTTTTTAATTCATTAATAATTTGGTGTCCCAGAATAATTTGGGAATGTGGTCCGTCATTTCAGTGGTTTTAAAGATATGCAAATGATACAAGTGCTCTGAGAGGGGACTGGAGTTTGTGGGATGAGTCCGGCGAGGAGAGGATGAGTGTGCTGTGGACGGGAGAGGAGTCTCTGAGGAGAGGATGAGTGGAGGTCAGTGTGATAGGGTGGGATGAGTCTCTGTGATGTGGCGTGGAGTGGGGTGATGACCTCTCATCCCATCCATCATTCCTGATAGACATGGGAAGCCAGCCATTGACACCAGACCACAAAGCAGACACACACACACACACACTGTTTATGTGTCTTTATTTTTCTCTCTCCAAAACACACAAACACACCATTTATGTTGCTTCTTTTCTTTCTCTTTAAAAAAGACAAACAACAACAAGCAAAGTCGCCCTTTTCAAACACGCACATACACACGCAATCTACACTTCTCTCTTTCGCTCTCTTTTTCAAACACACGCACGCACACACACACACACTCACACACAGGCGCAAGTGTGAAATGGGTTCAACGCCATTTGACCTGGGCTCTCCAGGCATCTGTCAAGCCGCCAGGCCCTCACGGGCGCATGACAGTGCCATCATATGTTTCCCTTCGTCTGACCTACATGCTGTCACGTCTAGACTCTCCTCACACAGCCTGGCTGTGGATCACTCCGTCTGGGCCGTGCACCTCCGTCCAAACCCGCCTCTCTTTTCAGGAAGTCAAACAGGACTCCTTTCCTGTCGGCTCAGACAGCAGCGACGCGTCGGCAGAGCGAAACCAGGAAGTGAGACGTCGCCGGGGGCCCTGGGCTCGCACACAAACCCTGCGAGCGCTCCCCTCCCTCGTTCTCTTTGCGCTTTCTTTTCACAAGAGTTGTGCCTTTTGTCGTGAGGCGTTTTTTTTGTTTGTTTGTCATGAGGCTGGGTGTTGTCTTTCAGACACCCTTGGAGGGCAGGGATTGACACAGATATGATGTAATCCTTATTAAGATTCGCTGGGATTGATGGCTCTTAATTCCTCCTGTGTTCTCGGGTTGAAGATATTTTGTTCAGCCCCAAAGAGATGCATCTGCGTGTGTTGTTTTCCAGAGGACACATGTGAAGCTGGGTGAAGCTTGCTGCCCTTGGTAGTGTTGTGTGTGTGTGTGTATGTGTGTGTGTGCTGGGGCTGAAATGACAGGAGACGCCAACAAACTGGCTCTCCTCTCCTGCCTCTGCGTCCGAGGACAATGGGGCCACCATATGGGCCGGCCGCGCGGAAATGAATGGGCCTCATTTGTGCTGTTGGCACCGGGAGCAGCAACCCTCCCCCTCCACCCCCCCTCTCTCACACACACACCCGCCTCTGACCCCCCCCCCCCCCCCCGCCCTGCCCCCGGTGAAGCTTGCAGGCCGACAGGCAGCAGAGGCAGTTGAGGCAGGCCTGTGACACTCACAGTGAGACTTGCAGAAGAGTGAAGACGTTCATTCGTGTTCATTTGTTTGTTGTTGTTTTTGTTGCATTTCTTCATTACGTTTCTGTGAGACTTGGCACCTGAAAATAAAGTAAGATTCATGTAAACATCAAGTAGCTGTGCTTCTCATGTTGGGAAAAAACAGCAACAATATTTTAGTCCTTATTGGTGAATATAGGTGAAAATAGGAGTTTGACAGCACAGAAACAGACTTCTATGTATGTGTGTACATATCTGTGTAATTGCAGTAAGTGGGTGTTTTTGTACATGCATTTGAGATTGTGCCCCCCCCCTAACGGTGTTCTTACCTGTGTTTGTGTGTGCCTGTATTTGTGTGTGTGTGTGTCTGTGTAGGTGTGTGTGTGTTGGTGTGTGTGTGTGTCTGTGTAGGTGTGTGTGTCTGTGTGTGGGTGTGGGTGTGTTGGTGTGTGTGTGTTGGTGTGTGTGTCTGTGTCGGCGTATGCAGCTCTGTGTTGCTGTTTCTGTGTGTGAGTAGGGATGTGCGCCTGAGAATTTGTGCACGTTTCCACGTGTGTGTGTTTGCGCATGCGTTAGTGTGTGTGTGTGTGTGTCCAGGCCTGGGATGATAGGAGATGATGAAGCGTTGGCTGCTCTGTTGACATGAGATCCTAATGAGGATGAAATGAGAAGGTCAGGGCTCATCTCCAGGAGGGGGAGGAGGGGGTCGAGGAGGGGGGCGGAGGAGGGGGGGTGGAGGGGGGGGGGACAAGTCTCTCCTCCTCTTGCCCCCCCCAACCCCTCCCCCTCACGCCTCTGACACGCCACACCCACCCCTCCTTCTTGAGATGGCCGGATAATCCCCCTCTTAATCGGCAAGGCTGCTCGAACACTTGCACGCACACACACACACAGACACACACACACACATACACGGGTGTCCCTGATCACTTTGCATCTTCATAATGAAGGTAATTAGCATCCCAACAAGGCCAGACCTGGTTTATGATCGCTGGCTTGTTCTCTGGCCCCAGTCTGCTTCTGACCAGCTTGGACCAGTCTTTCTGTCATAATGGTGCCTGACCCGGGCAGACGGAACCAACTGGAACACATTAACATGAAACACACACATTAACACATCTGTGGAGTTGTGATTGGATTGGCATTGATAGGGGACGTACACAGGACAGAGTGGAACAGAATAGAGCACGACAGAACGGAACAGCTAGGAAGTCCCGTGGAGTGAGGTCAAGTGTCGGACAGACGTCTGCTCTGCTCTCTGTGACCCCTGACCCCATTGTGTGCAGGTGCCCCTCGCCAGTGCTTTCCTGCGGTCAGGGATTTGTGTGTGTGTATGTGTGTGAGTGAGGGATGTTGAGGGTCTGTTCACGTGAAATCCAGGTAGCTGGCCTAGGTCTTCATCAATACCTATCCATATATATAATAGTTCTACCAAAAACTACTATTCACTTCAGTGACAAACGCATGAACAAAGCACTGTTGAGAGAGTGAGAGAGATAGAGACAGGGAGAGACAGACAGAGAGAGAGAGCAAAAGAGGCAGAGAGAGACAGAAAGAGAGAGAGAGAAGGAGAGAGAGAGGGAGGAAAAATGAGGCTGCCAGTGCCTAATTGAGCATACAGATTCCTAATGTGTCAGGCAGTGGCCTATCAGATGAGCGATGGCACTTTTTAGGAAGCATCTTCCTTTGTTTCCTCCCTCACAGTAATGAAGTGGAGGCCCTCTGTGATCCTCAGACGGACACACACACACACACACACACACAGGACACTCCCTGATCACCAACCCCCTCACACACATTCAGACACACACACCCGGGACATATTCCCTTATCACCACGCCCCTCCGACACACACACACACACGCACACATATCACACTCACAGGCAGACACGCACAGACACCTAGGACACTCCCTGATCACCCTGTCCCCTCACACACACACACACACACACACACATACTCACAAGCACCCAGGGTGCTCCCTGAACACCCCCCACACACACATGTCATTGAGTTATGAGACGGTGCTGTGTTGGTGAACTCTTGCTCAGCGCTCATGTTTTGGAGCAGAGTCATTATGAAAGGGGAGCTGTTTATCTTTGCTGCGGCGGAGCAGCGCTCATCCATTAGCCTCACACCTGTGTGTGTGTGTGCGGCCTCACACCTGCAGGCCCCCGGGTCAGCCTCTAATGAGGCCGGGGCAGAGAGGAGTCTGCGAGGCTCTTGGAACAAGGGAGGGATACTGTCCATTCGGACAGGAGAGAGAGAGAGAGAAAGAGGGAAATAAAGAGAGCTAGAAAGAGAAGGACATACTGTATAGAGTGAGGGAGGGCGGGAGAGAGAGGGAGGAAGAGAGAGGGAGAGAGAGAGAGGAGGGAGAGAGTGGGGGAGAGAGAAAAACAGTCTGCTAGGATGCATGAGATGTTCCTGTGCGGATGATGCTCACTTTGATTGTGACCTCTCTCTCTCTCTGACACACACACACACTTCACTTTTTCTCTGCACCTGTCGAGTGGGGTCCTTCAGCCCCTCTGTGTCTATCGCTGACTTGATGTGTGCACCATGGCTGTTGTTTGGTGCTGTATGTGTGTGTGTGTGTGCTGTGGTCACCCAGACCTGTTCAAGGTGCTCCTCAACCATATGTCTGTTTCAGCTGGGAGGGGCAGGACTCGGTGACCTTCACCCACAACGAGCTCTCAATACTCTGGGCTCACACGCTTGGGTTCAGGCCAGGAGAACCAGCCATCCCCCAAACACAGACCCAGACACACCCACACCAGCACACATTCACATACAGACCAAGCACACCCAAACATATGCAAACACATGCAAAACTTTGCACCAAACGCACACAACGTGCGCTCACACGTGAAGCCAAACACTTCCCACAACCCCCACACTCACACACAACCACCACGCTCAAACACAACCCCACACTCACACACAACCCCCACGCTCAAACACAACCCCACACTCACACACAACCCCCACGCTCAAACACAACCCCACACTCACACACAACCCCCACGCTCAAACATAACCCCACACACACACACAACCCCCATGCTCAAACACAACCCCACACTCACACACAACCCCACACTCACACACAACCCCCACACTCACACACAACCCCACACTCACACACAACCCCACACTCACACACAACACCACACTCACACACAACCCCACACTCACACACAACCCTACACTCACACACAACCCCACACTCACACACAACCCCCACACTCACACACAACCCCACACTCATGCTGCACACTTTCACAAACTCCGTAAGCACGTCACACAAAACACACACACACAAAAAACCCCGAACACATCACACTTTCACGCGGAGACCCCGCAACACTTCAGTCACGTCCCTCGACGCGGAGAAATGCACTTAACGACGTTTTCAGTCACACGCCATATCCGTGTGGCAGATTTTCACAGCTTCCATATGTAACATGATCTCTTTTTTTCAGAATTGCCAGCCGAACTGGACTAAATGGGTCTTGAGTGAGTTGGATCAAACAGTCCTATAGAGCTCCTATCCTGGGTTGACATGCATCATTAGGCTGAGAGGAGGAAAAGGACTTTCTCCCAAGGCCCTGTAAACATGTGTTGTCATTTATTTAGACAGTCCGACCTCTAATGACTAACGGTTGTTGCAAGCAGACTGAATCGCCAATTCAGACTTTACTGATCCTTGTGACCACCCCTTCACTTCTATCTAAGGCAATGCCAAATCATTCACTGGAGGTGACTTCTTGTTGAATGTAAGTAACTTGGCCAACAGAAAACATTGTAGAGGTTGTGTTTTATTTGCAAAAATTAAAAGTAACATTTCCATTATTGTTGTTTGTTGTCTTTTTGCTCAGAACGAAGTGAGCTTGATTAATTTTTTTATTTTTTGGAATCCACTGACCACCCACCTTATTTTCCGGGAAAGATTAAATATTTCTGCTTGAGAACACCCTTTAAACGACAAAATGACTGCTGTCACGGACACACACAAAAGCACACACTCACACACAGACACTCACAAACACCACGCTCTCCTGATTTTTGATGGCTAAAGAAGAGAAAGAGGAGAAGAAGAAAAAATAATTCTCCTGAAAAGAATGAGGCCCTCTGGGACTTTGTCAAAGTGGCTTCTCTCTGGGAAGGCAGGGGGGGGGGGGGAGTGGAGTTCCGAAACATGGCCGCCACACTGTAACCCCAGACACCAGGGGGCCAATCTGTCAGATAATTAGCCTTGGCCGAGGACAAAGGTTTTTATTTGCAGGAATTTCATCGTGGCAGGATTGAGTAATACGTCTGTGTATTGTGCACGGGTCATGGGAACATCATCTCGTACTGGTGAGCCATAAAAGACGCACAAATGGTGATGAGAAAAGGCCCTGGTAATTCAATTCCTCTAGCGTTTGTTTCCATCCTTCCCCTCTCTTTCTCCCTCCCTTTTCTATTTACCCTCTTTCTCTCTCTCTCTCTTTTTTATGTCTACTCTATCTTTCTCTCTCTCATTTAATCTTCCAGCTCCCCTCTCACTTTCTTGTTCTCCCTCCCACCCCTCCTCTCTTTCTCAAATTAGTGAACGTCATTGTGACGGGGATACACCATTACCCCTGCCAGAGTAACGCACTAATATCATTCACACCACAACATTATTGAACATGAGATGAATAGTGCAATATAAAAGACTTCCTTTGACACCCATTCCTCAAAAGGACTATGAGAGTTATAAGACTGTAAAACTTGTTTTAGTGTAAAAATCTGTATAGTTCATTTACCCCAAATCTTATGTTACTAAACCGTTTATATCAACCAGCTTGTGCTAATTTCCAACGAAATAGTATCAATCTTTGTGTCTCATGTGCATTGGTGTACATGCGTGCCTGTTTGTGTATCCTTTCCTGACTCGGGCTCATGCTGTGACCTTTGACCCTCCCGAGCAGCCAACCAGGAAGTGGACGGTGTTAAAAGAGATTGACTGGTTGGTGGTTTATAGATGATTGTTTATATGATTCCATACCGAAGGGCTGACCTCTGGTGACCTCTCGGTGGCCTGTCCGCTCAGAGTCACGACCCGTGTCCATTAGCGACAGGACTAATTAATGTTGACGTCCCTGGCTATGGTCTAATGGGAGTTGTATAGAAGAATGAGAAATGGTTGCTTTATACCCCCCCCACGTCACCCCCCCCCTCCCACCACACACACACACACACCTCGAATGTCTCAGACATCAAACTTAATGTCGCAGAAAATCTTGCTCACTTTGTATGTTGTTTAGTTGTACGGCGCGTTAATGTGTTTTGTATGTGTGTGCACGCGTGTAAACCTACCTGCGTTAAAGTGCTTCAACCATTGCCACACGTGCCAGTGTGTGTGTGCGTTTTAGCACGTGTGTGCGTGCACGTGCGTGTTTGAGAGACAAACACAACAAGAATTTGCGGTTGAACAATGTCTAACGCATCCAAAAGAGATGGGACAAGTTGCTTTTAAGTAATATAATTGGATTATTGCATTGTGTGCATCTCCTTATTATAATAGGAGCAAGCTTGCAATTCCCCCGTCATTATTCCATACATATTGAGCTTCCCTCCTAATAAGAAGGTGCAACGGAGCAAAACAAAATACTTAAGACTCCATTTCCTTTCTCTTGCTTAGAGCTATTAATAGACCAAAACATTTCCACCCCCCCCCCCCCCCCCCCTAACATCCAGCCATGTACACATTAAACATGAGTGGAACATACACATGCACACACACAAACACACATCACACTCACAACCCGGCCTAACAAGAGACCAAGGTTACTCTAGGTTGTGTTCTGGGCAGACAGGCAGACAGGCAGACAGGCAGACAGGCAGACAGGCAGACAGGCAGACAGGCAGACAGGCAGCTCTGCTGGGCTGGTCCTCTGGGGAAGTTCCTACTGTATCCTGGTGGAGGCCCTAGAGGAAGTGGGATCTCGGTGAGAATGTTTGAGGATAGTGTTTCTGAAACCACCACGTAGCTTCTTTAGCCCCCGCTGCACCCGCCCCCCCCCCTTCCCACATCACCCCCCCCCCCCCTTACCTAACACACTCCCTCGACCACCTTCACACACTCCCTCACCCACCTTCGCACACTACCTCAACACACTACCTCACCCATCCCCTGCTCTCCCTGCTCCCTCATCCCCACCCCACCCCAGCAGGTCGGACTGCGCCCCCCCCCCCCTCCCCCCATCCCCACTCTCCTGCCCAACCCTAGTCTGGGGATCACACGACACTCGACGGGATTTCATGTCGGATTTCAGAGATAAGCGAGAGGATTCCGGCCCGAGCCGGGAGCTTAGCATGGGCCTCCGAAATGGCAGGCAGAGGCCCGCTCACTGAACTCAACCTTACGGTTTACAAGATCTGGGATTTCTCTCCTTCTCTCTCTCCTCCCTCTCTCTCTCCCCTCTCTCTCTCCTTCCTCTCTCTCTTCCCTCTCTCTCCCCCCCCCCCTCTCTCTCTCTCTCCCTCATCCCACTCCCTCTGTCTTGGCAGGGTTTGTTGCTTTAGCTGTGAGTGGCTGGCTGACACAACACAGGCTAACTCCTCCAGGAGCTAAACGTGGCTAACGCGTGCATAGTTATTCTAGCACCGGGCTCCGGGGGCCAAGAAAAAAAGGATGTATTTTAATTGACCAAACCCAGGGGCTTCAGTATTTCTATAACCACTGGAAACTGGAGACGGGAGAGAGCAGAGAGTGAGAGACGAGGGAGAGGAGAGAGAGTGCAGGAGAGGGAAACCGAGAAATACAAAGTGGTACTGCGTTATCAAATATAACTTCCTGTTAACTAGGAATACTAATGTAACCAAGCAGGTGATTTTGGTGGGTTTCTGTTTTGGTAATAATGTTTGAACGGATGACAACAGTGACGTTGGGCATATCAACACTAGTACTGTGTTGTTGTTCCCTGGTTGACTGGAGAGCACTATGATGTTAACCTGCTACACTGGGTGTGTGAGTGTGTGTGTGCAACATTTATTGTGGCAGTTTGCATGTCAGAGAGACACTAATAACAGCTGAAGGTGTGGCGCCCACACACACCCACACACACACACCAACGCACAGTGCAGCAGGTTAACCCTGGAAATAACGGAGTCACACAGTACCTGAGAGGAATCCTGAGAGCTCGTTCCCGGCTTGGAAAGATGGATTGCCTGAATTCTCCACCAATCACAAAGCAACACATTGGCCGCAGCATTGATTGATGAAGTATTTAAGTCGTCAATCTCCCATCACCAGCTTTTCTTCTCTGGTTCTCTTCAGATGGTTGCAGAGAAAGCGTGGCGTGTCTTGAGCCCGGATGAGCTCTGGCCAGCGGTTGAGCGCCATCACTCAGTCTGGAAGTTTCCCTCACAGTCACTTGCTGAGAAGATATCTTTTACTATAAACACAATGCACAGTGCTACTTTAACCTCATTAGAGTCGAAGCCCCGTGACTGGGTCATTCTCTTTGAAAGCTATGAGGTGTGGATTAAGGCCTGTTATCTGAGAGAGGTTAGGTCTACATACAGACACAGGTTGAATGTGTCTATTTCAGGTGTGTTTTATTTCTCTCTGACATTTCTATTTGCTCCGTTGAGTAATGAATAAACTATACTTGATAACATAAAACAAGTGCACCCCAAGTATTTACTAATGAAAATGTTAAAGGGATTATTCTTTGGAGTGTCTTGTATAAAGCATGCCCCGGCATCACCACAATGATATTGATCACTAATTATTACAATAATAGAATTGATAAAAATGGAACATTAGGCCTCACCTTTGACCTTGGACAGCGGGCAGTTTGTGTGTTAGTCTCATGCTTGGGTAGGCATGCAGAGTGTACCATAAACGGGAGCTCACATTCAGTAGAATCTGTGGTGACAGCATGTTAGAATGAGTGGGAGAGAGAGAGAAAGAGAGAGAGAGAGAGAGAGAGAGAGAGAGAGAGAGAGAGAGAGAGAGAGAGAGAGAGAGAGAGAGAGAGAGAGAGAGAGAGAGAGAGAGAGAGAGAGAGAGAGAGAGAGAGACTTTATAAGAAATTGATCCATCGGTCAACCTACTCTTGCCCCCACCCCACCCACAACCAACCCTTCACTAATATGATACCCCCTTTGGGTTCCTCCTAAACCTTCCAGCCAATCAATGACTGCGGTTGGTGGAATCCTCCCGTCTAGGCAAATGAATGACTTCACTTTTTTCTGCGGTTTTATGCTATTGATTTGTTTTATTAGCTGATTGATCTCCACCTCCTCCCCCTTCCACCCCCCGGCTCTTTCCGCTTTGCTTATCAATATGGGAGCTGATGACATCCATCACAGACACTAGAAGCCTCCAGTCTATGACAATGCTCTAAACCCTACCTTGAGGCAACCAGGTTAATGCTGGTTAGCCTAGCTGAGAGGACAATGTCTTGTAGCGAGGCTACCTTGCTATATACTTCATAGTGGACCAGACTAACATGGGTTAGCTTAGCTAAGAGTGGACAGGAAAAGCAAGCATGGTTACCTGACTTGTCTCTGGGTGTGAGCATTTCAGAAGCAGAAAAGCAGGACACACGGTCCAACAGAACACCCGCAACATCATCACATGGACTTTCAATGTGAGTTTGTTCATTAGCTGTAGTTTGGTGCAACCCTCCTCAGCGCCGGCCCTGGTGTCAGTCCTCCATCCATCTCTGTGTGCCAGGGCCTCTCCAGCAGCAGTATCTGAAGCTCTCCTCGAACTCCCTTTGAGCAGAGAACAATAGGCAGGAAGGGCTCTGGGCCAGTCAGTCAGACTCCACTTCACTGGAGGAATTGGGTCTTTTCATCCTCTGTCACCGGAGCGATGTGGTGACGCGCACCTCCGGCACAGCGAGTCAACAGCAGTCATATCTCTCTCTCTATTTTCTATTTTCTCTTTTCTCTTTTCTCTTTTCTCTTTTCTCTTTTCTCTTTTCTCTCTCTCTCTCTCTCTCTCTCACACACACACACAGTTCAGTGATCAACTGCACACACAGGATAGGGAGTTTTAAGTCTATTTATTTTATTTTATTTAAGTGTACTTTAAGTGTTCAGCTATGCTAACATTCAATAAGATGTAAGATGGTGTGGAACCTTTGACAGTAGAAAAGAAAACATACAATGTCAGCTTGTTCTAGTGAGACACTTTCACTATTTATCAATTCATTCTATTTTTCAATCACGGTTAATGTGCCTACGTATTGTGCATGGTTTGTTTTTAAGGTTTTCTATAATTGTGTGTGTTTTGTTGTACCTTTTACATTCACTTTTGTACACATACAGTAGCTCTGTTTATTGTATGTCTCTGTTACTGTGTGTGTTCACAGGGGATTTTCTGAAAGGGTATTTTCTCAAAAGTGCCCCTGTTTAAATAATGGATTAATAAAAATCTCTCCTCAGCTGTCAGACATGCTAACTGGGCCCTCTAGGCAAACAAGCTGCAGTCAGTTTGCAAGTCATAAAACCTCACCTCTGGTTAACCACACCCACGGATCTCTGCACACACACACACACACACACACACACAGACATTCTGTCTCTCTTCGGTTCTCTCTTCAATTCTTTCTCTCGACCTCTCCTCCTTTGTCGTTTTCTTTTTCTCTCTCTTTCTTTCCTCCTCTACTTGTGACACCTCTCCTTGCGTGCATCCCTCCGATTCTGTAGACGACCCAACACGTGTCTGAGTCTGGGGCTGTATGAGCACACACACGCTCCGGCACACGGGCAGAGACCGTGCTCCGAGAGAGACAGTCCCCGAGTCGGACACGTCAAAGATGACAGATCGACTATCTCGTGGACCCCCTCCCCCTCCTCTCCTCTCTCGCATCCACTGTCCCTCCTCCCTCCCTCCCGAAACACATCTGGGTGTTTATCCAGCTTGTGGGACTTCCTGTTTCCAGGGACGGGGGAAAGTGGAGTCATTGGGCGCCGCGTTTCGTTCCCGTCCCACCCCAGTCTCTGCTCCGGAAAGACTCCCACTTTGTCATTCCTCACACGGACGCTTGCATGTGAAGCACGCTCTCTCGGATGAGGGACGCAGCCATCTGACTGTCGGATGAAAAAACAACGAAGACGTGCACAGTCAAATGATATTCTTCCAAACTCTGTTGAATTGTATTATATCTAGAACATCCCATATTTGATCTCTCCTTTGTTCCCAGAGACTGACCAAGTCTTTTCTCAGCGGATCTCTTCCTCGTGGATAAAACATCATGCTGAAGATTGTAACGTCAGTTTAGTTTTAGGGACCGTGAGAAATATGTAGTGGATGTTTCTCATGTATGTTTTGTGGCGAAAGGTGACATAACCCATAGTCCCATTAAAACCACAATGGTCCTTTTATCTCATAATATCTTTTCTAATTTCCACCGAACATCCACTGACAGGGTAGTCGACAGCAACAGCAGAGTCATAGTAGCACATATTTTATAAACACACTGTATGTGTACTCGTCTAAATATACAGATATTTACATACATTTATGAATATTTATTTGTTTATTATACTTGTCATGCAGTCCACAGCAGTTTTTTTTTTACTTTCAATGCTTCAATATTTTAGGAAATAATAAAGAACGGTGCTGAGCTGGTGAGTGTGTGAGAGGAGGTGAGCGTAGTCACACAGTGTGTGTGTGTGTGTTTTTGTAAGTGTGTGTCGGTCCATGTGTGTGTGTGAGACAGAGAGAGACATAAAGAGAGAGAAAGAGAGAAAGAGAAAGAGAGAAAGAGAAAGAGAGAAATTGAGTGTGTGTGTTGTGTGGCCCTCTCTCTGTCGGGGTGGAGAGGACCCTGCTTTTAGAGCGAGGGAGAAACACTGGGGCCAAATGAGCGTAAACAGGCACACAAAGGAGCGGAGAGTGGAGCACAACGGAAAATAGCCTTGTCAACAGGACCCCCCACTGAGGAATTTCAATTTCATATATCTCATTATCCCTGTCAGATGGAGAAAACTCACAAAAAGCTTTCTTTGTTCTCTTCCTCTGTCTCCCGCATCTCCGTCAATTAATTTCAGCATATGAATATGACTAATTGTCTCTCCACAGCTCCTGGGCTACATAAATAGTAATTTGTCCCCACGTTTGAGTGGGGGGTGGTTCTGTGGGTATTCATCCGTCAATTTATGATATTTGAACACAATGAGCTGTGCATAATTCAGGTGTTCACGTAAAATGGTGAGCGCAGCCCTTTTAGGCAGAAACCCAGCTCTCCCCTTTCTGGAAGCCCACAGTCTTGTAACCCACACAATCCTGTGTACTCCCCCCTCCCCTTTGTAAGAGAGAGCATTATGTTCCTCCGCTTTCCCTGCTTTGTTTGGAGTGCTGTTATTAGCATCATAATTAGCCTGACAGAAGCAGACAGACAGCACTGCTGATATCCATGCAGATTCTCCTGATGAGAGATTGAGAGAGATAGATCTCACTTATCTGTACTTCCACTTTAATTAGATATTTTCATGTTAATTCCGGGGGGTAATTATGGAATTTTGCGAGTGCAAAATAGCTAGAGACATTTTCTAAAATGTGTATTTTTTTTGTAATTGTATGATCATTTAAGAATTAGAAACAACATGTTTTAGCCATTGAGGCAGATACTTTACCGATGGCAGATCACACAAAAAATCTCATGAATGTCAGATGTAGTATGAAATTATCTATGCATGTAAGTCTATCATACATCATCATTCATACAATACATTATTGTATGATACAATAATTGTTCAATAATTTATGAAAAGCAATACAAAAAATGGCACTCACTGTACATAGCAAGTTTGAGATGTCACTGCTTTGAACTTTCTAAATGTAATTTACTGTAACAATTAAGCAACACGAGATCCTGCCCTAACTCAACACCTCAAAGAGAGGGGGAGAGGAAGAAGAGGGGATGAGGTGACGGAGGGGGGAGAGAAGGGAAGGGAGGGAGGGTTGGAGAAAAGATGGGTGGGTGAGGGGAGGGAAAGAAGGGGTAAGGCGAGGGAGAAGTGAGGGGAGGAATGGGGTGGAGGAGGGAGGGGTTAGGGGAGGGAGGAGTTTGGGGATGGGAGAGAAGGTTTAGAGGATGGGGAGGGGATGGGGGAAAGAGGGGTGAGGAAAGGGGGAGACTGTAGCATTTCATTAGCCACATTCCTGCACGGTGGACCCTTGACCAGTTGCTATGGTGCCTGAGCTGACCACATTTCATAACACACACCCCTCTCTCCCTCTGTCTCTGTCGTTTTCTCTATTTTTCCCATCTTTAAATCAACAGTAATACATTTGCAGTATTCAGAGGTGTTTTCATTTACACTTTACTTTACAAATTATTCCTCATAGAATAAAACAAAGAAATGCTTAATGACTAAATTACCTAAGTAAGAAAATCTATTGTATTATGTACTGTTTATTGTTCTGTATTTATGTGCAGATATACTGTAAATTATTAGCTTACCTTGCTTTATTATATCCTGCACAACAATATATATATCAAAAAAACTAAAATAAACATTTAGCAGCATTAGAAAAACAGTTCTGTTTATTGAAATATATTTCAGCTGTGTCATACAAACTATTTGCATGCTTTAACAAATGTACAGTCAAGTGCACAAACTTACAAAAAAAAGAGAAAAAAGGAAAGTAAAAGGATTAGCATTTTGAGAATAAATTGTTCTGGGACAAGGGCTGTTAAGTTTTGAATTAACATGTAAACAGTTGGAAAGTCCCCCCCACTACCCTTCCTCTCAGAGTCCCCCACCCTGCCTCTCCTTTTAAACATTGATAAATATACATAAAGTCTTACACAAAGGCTGCCTTGTTCCTTGAAAGGGATAGTCATTAATGGGGACATATATTTCCAGGATTATATCTGCATTCAGTTGCAAATTTGTGAGTTTTAATACTCCAGTCCAGTCTATGAATAAGAGTATCATTTGAATTGAGTGGACACCTGGTGCTGCAGACTGGGCTGTGTGGGGGCTCCACACTGACCTGGCAGGCCTGCCAAGGAGCCCTCGTTCCCAGACTTCCCATGGCCGTTCCATTCAGCATCCAGCCTCCCCCGGCTACCGAGAGCTCTGATGCTTACTTGCCACTTTATTCTCTCTTTTTTTACACTCTTTGGGGTATTTTTTTTAATTTTTATAAAATGTTATCAAAAAATAAAAAAAACTATTGAGAAAGATAAAGAGAGGCCTATCATCTTATCAATCTTTTGTGAGATAATAGAAGTCAGATTGGCGGTTTATAGTGTCAGGGGGAAGAGAAGAGCGAAAAGCAAAGCTTTGAAACGTTTTTGGGGGGGGGGGGTCCTGTTGGGAAGAAAGATAAAACAGTGAAGTATCGCGAAGGCTTCTTTGTTGATTTATTGTACATTATGCGGGGTTGTATGGATGTAGAGTGAAGGGGCGGGGGCGGGGGGCGGAGGGGCAGGGGGAAGGAGGACTGAGCAGGACTATTTGGAGGAGGAGAGGGGCATGAGAAGGGAGGGGGGTAAGAGGAAGAGGGGTGGTGGGGGGCTATTCGTATGCGTCCCACATCTACTTCTCACACAATCAGCCCTGTATTGCGTTCTGCAAATTTATACCCAGGATGTTGGTTTAGAGTGTTTCCCTGGAAAAAAGAACTTTTTTTTCAAGTAAGTGTCTGCTTTCATGAGCAAGAGTGATTGAGGCACACAAACAAACCTTTGTTTCTCAGCTAACAGATGCAAGGCTCTGATTCACACTCCCCCCACAAGACACATTTGAAAACTATATGAAAAAAAGGTTTCAGATTAAATAGCCAAAATCCTTAGGAAATTGTATTTCGAATAATAAAGGTTTTTGTCTTTTCCACAGCATGCTACAAATCAACTTTTGAACTACATAAAACACGCTTGATAAGTTTGAATAACATTAGCACCCATGTTCATTGAAATCCCCCCAAATGAAAACATTTCACCTCATTGTTGAGTCTTTATTAGTCCACAAATCTGCCGCAGTTAAGAGAGGGCTACAGTGATTGGCCAAAGCATTACTGTCAACCTCTTACTGGCAAGTAGATACAGGTCAAAGGTCATGTAGAACATGTTTTTTTTAATCAGAATTCCAGCATTAGTATCCTTTCAAAACGGGGCTGCCGTTTTGACCAGTCACAGAGCAGGCACAGTCACAGCGCTACCAGTCACATGACTAAAAGTCACAGCGCTACCAGTCACATGACTAAAAGTCACAGAGCAACCAGTCACAGCAGCCGAAGCAGCATATTTACCAACCAGTTAAATCACAGCCGGTCAAAAACAGCTCGTCGTAGAGCGGCCGATCTGTAAGAAGCTGAGATCCTAATCTGCAGTCCCACCTCGTCTCATTGGACCCAAAAAAACAAAAGTGGCAGAAAACTACAATAGTCTGATTGTCCTGTCAATATGTGTCCCATGACATAACAAAACACTTCACGCGCACCCCTGCTGAACCGAACATAAAAGCTTGCAGAAAACAACCCAAGGTGGAGAGTTCATGTCTGTTTGGGATCCAGCCCCACGCCGGCCGTCTGCCAGGTCCAGGCTTCCGCCCGCAGGCCGAGAGGATGGGCTGCAGGGTCCTGGTGGGTGCGTGGGTCTAAGACAGGAGAGATGAGTCCTAACCTCCTCTGCCACCCTGCTGAGTCTTACTCTTTGGGCTTTGTGTTGGGGTCGAGTACGTCCCACGTTCATGCGATTCCTGTAAGTAGATGAAGCATTGTTTGAACACATTTGTGCGTTTACCCTGCGGAACACACGTAGACACGGACACAGATCACATGGTATGATGATGATGCACGAAGCAAATACTGTATGCGTGCCGCATCCGGTCAATACGATGGATCATGTTTGCAGAGCCGAGAACACGGGTGCACTTCCGTCAGTCTCGTTTCATAATTAGTTTAATGATTGCAAAGAGAGGAGGGGGGGGGGGGGGGGAACTGTACACACCAGACTGTTTACATAAATGTGCTGCTGGTGGAGGGGGGGGGCAGCTCAGATGTGTGTGATTGGCAGTTCTCCGGGGCTCCAAGGGTTAGGAGTTCAGAGGAAAGCCGATGATTGCCCTCCCCCAGGTTGAGCCTTCATAAATAAACGCTGGTCCCCCCCCCCCCCCCACACACACACACACCTCCCCCCATCCCTCTTTCTCCCGGGCCCTATGTGTCAGTTTGATTAACATATCATACAGCCTATCGACAAGGCACTTATCATATTACAGCGCTGGGGTCCCAGCCAACACGCAGAGGTTACATGTACAGAGAGGCTGAGCATACATCTCTGTTCATTAGAGCGCTCCGCTGGGACAGAATAAATCATATCAGGCGCTCCTCGTGGCAGTGGCGCTGCGCGCCTCGGCTGACAGGATGTTAACAGGCGCGTTTCATACGCTGCCCTGGGCGGCCAGAAGGATTCTGTGCACACGGGCTGAGTGTCAGGCTGGAGACGGTAAGCGCCGGATCAGGGGATGACGGGGTGAAAGGAGACCTGAGGAGACGGTGGAATGACAAAGAAGCAGGAGGAGGTAGGGGGAGAAATGAGTGAAACAGCCCCGTTCGTTCAGTGTTTGGGTTCGTTCAAGACGAGAGAGAAGACGTCTGTGGAGGGTCTCCTTTATCCAGATGAGTCAGGAAAGCGTGTAGGTGGAGCATCTTCTCCCAGCGCTGTGGAAGCCAGGAACCTGGAGCACGTCTCAGAGTTCCCTCAGCAGGACACCGAGGTACGGCTCCGGGGTCTCCGACACGCCGCTGGGGTTTCTAACCCGGACCAGAGGTCTCCGCCGCCCGACAGTCTTCCTCACACACCAGGGGCCACAATTAACGACCAGTCACCCCACCGACCAGGGGCCCGGAGCGAATGGCATCCCCCTCTAAGCCCCTCTAAGCCTGGGAGAGCCAGGGAGAAGAGCACCCCCCCCTAACCCACCCACCACCAACCCTCTCGCCTCTGCTCTTCTCATGGTCAAGCATGGCCTCCCTGGGTAGGGGGGGGGGGGCGAGGCACGATGAAACAGGAAGGGGGTGGGGCAGGAAGAGAAGAGAAGTGTTCATTAAGAAGAGAGTGGAATATTGGCGACACGTTTTCTCCTCTTTGTCTTGTTCCCAAAATTGGGCTCCGACTGGAAGACAAGTTCCTTGGTTAAAAGCACCTCGGGATTAGGATGGTACACACACAAAGGCTCTCATACACACACACACGCAAGCACGCACATTTGAGCAAAATGTCCAATGTCCAATTTGCTTCTTTTTTTCATATTCCCATAAAAACCACGCAGTAGGACAGCAATGTAATGACACGTTCAGATCCCCCTGTAAAACATACTTCTTTTCACAGTGTTTGAAAATATTTGCACTTACAGCCACCCCCATACACACACCCACACTGGCGCACACAAGCACACACGCACCATGCAAATTAGAACTTCACACGCAAGCTGCTTGGTGCTCAGTGATTTCACACGACCAATTAAGACCCTCTTGGCAGTTGTGTGAACAGTCTCAATAGAGGGGATAATATTGCAAAGTGAAATGATAAGCAATCATTATGATGAATGCCTGGACATTACCAAGCGCCTTAATGAGGTGTAAATGATCTCATTATTTTTTGAAGGAGTACAGATTAGATTAAAGTGGAGTGGACAGCGTTCCTGTCTGTTCAGACAACTCAGTGTTAATTAGGCCCAATCTCCAGGACCAAATGAGGCGAAACTCTTTGGTAAACAATTAGGCCTGCATAGCTGCAGGCTAGAACAGGGACAGAGGAGGGGCGGATAGGCAGACGGACAGACAGGCAGACAGACAGACAGACAGACAGACAGACAGACAGGCAGGCAGGCAGGCAGGCAGGCAGGCAGGCAGGCAGATAGACAGATAGATCATCCTGTGCCTACAGTGGAGTTTTAACCCCAGCTTCTGGAGTGAACCACATGCACACACACACTCTCACACACACAAACACACACAGGCACACACAGGCACACTCTACATACATGTCACCCTACTTGCACAAACCCTTCTGAGAAAACATCAC
Organism: Osmerus eperlanus; assembly: GCF_963692335.1. Taxonomy (NCBI): domain Eukaryota; kingdom Metazoa; phylum Chordata; class Actinopteri; order Osmeriformes; family Osmeridae; genus Osmerus; species Osmerus eperlanus. Next base: position 13,517,771 of record NC_085024.1, read on the forward strand.
TGGCGACACACACTCCATTATGCTTTCAGTATATGCTTTCAGTTTTTTAACTGAGCTTATTTGTCTGGTTTCAAGGAAGAGAGAAAAGCTGACATACTGAGGTTAGCGTTAGACAGTGATATCGGTTTCCTCTTCATTTTCCCTGAACTCTGAGCTTTTTCCAGCCATATGTATGTAACGTTCCTGTGCAAAAAAAAAATGATTTCAGCCAAAACACCAACTGAAACAGGAAGAAAATACATCTGCTTTTTGTTCATTATAATTGTAGTCTGAATCATGAAAGAATTTAAGCCTCGAGGATCTAATTTACGTTGTGTTTTTATTTCTATTATCTTAGCTGAAAAATGTGCAAGAGGGAAATTAATTAAAATCTAACAGTCCTTGTAAAGCTGCTAATAGCATTTAGAACACAAGCACTGAGTTTATTAGAAAAAAGAAATAAGTTCAACAGTGAAATAGTGTTGACAGAAGATGCTGTTTTGACACCGCATGTGCTTGACTGGTACAAAGACTGCCAGCAGCCCTTCATCTGATGCAACGTGATCATTTTCTCACAGTGATGTCACCACCGTACCGCATCTTGGATCCTCACCTATAATTCATTGCCTGTTGGATGGCAGCTATTAGATAATGAAATACAAGAACACACATGACGACTCATGACCGTGCAATGCGATTGGCATGAAAGCAGGAATTGCACAGAACGTCCCGGGAGAAGGTTCCGTGTGGGTTATGAAGAGGCGTGCAAGCCGAATACCACCACTGATCTTTCCACACCGGGTGGGAGATCTCTCTCTCGCTCTTCCTCTCTCCCTCTCTCTCTTTCCGCAACAATTGATTTCATGCCTTCCTCTTTTGTCTGGGAGATGTGCTCCGATTATGACAAGAAAGAGAAAGGCATTTCTGTAATCCCTCACCCTGTGGGTCTGACCAATGGGACTTCGGGGCCCTTATCGGTGATTGATAACGCTTAACTCAAAACCATATTTAAGCATTTGGAACATCAATATTTGCCAGTGACTGAAGGTGACCCCTGGTCAGGGTGTTTGCTGTGTGGGAAGGAGAGGGGGCCGGTGTGATGGGGCTTTGAGGTGGAGGCATGTATGGATTTGCTATCTTGGCTTGAAGTGTTTGGGGCTGATTATGTGATTAAATCAATAATAATTTCTGTTTGGGCTCCTTGGTCTCTCTGCTTCATCTGATCTGTACTGTGTGGCTGAGGGAAACAGCCAGGACAAGTACGCTCGCACACACACACACACACACACGTTACTGTGCAAACATACACACACGTGCAGACAGACAGAGACACACATACACAGCTAACCGACATATATTAATAAGCAATCTACAAAAGAATCAACAAAAGAGTACATCCGTAAACTGCAAAGCATGTGGAACATCACTGAAATTGCTGCACACATCACCAAACACTTAGTACCTACAAGAAAGGAGCAAAGTCCTGTTGTTGCTTACATCATATACAACGCCTTGACAACGTTCTCTCTCGCTCCCTTTCCTCTCTCACCATTTCAACATTGTCACTCTCTCTTTTACGTCTTGTTTGTTTCTTCATCTCTCTCTCTCTCTCTCTCTCTCTCTCTCTCTCTCTCTCTCTCTCTCTCTCTCTCTCTCTCTCTCTCTCTCTCTCTCTCTCTCTCTCTCCCTCTCTCCCTCTCTTTCTCTCTCTCTCTCTCTCTCTCTCTCTCTCTCTCTCTCTCTCTCTCTCTCTCTCTCTCTCTCTCTCTCTCTCTCTCTCTCTCTCTCACTCTCTTTCTTTCCCTTTCTCGTTCTTGTTCTCTCTCTCTCTCTCTCTCTCCCTCTCTCTCAGGACCACATTGCTCTCCTTTCGGCTACACACAGCCGGTTGCTGTTGTTTTGTCTAGACGACAGGAAATGCAACATTACTTTTGTTTACAACTAACAGGAAGTGAAGGCTGACGCTGCAATGTGATTAAAGAGAGTTACCAGGGAACGTGCGTGTGTGGTTCAACCCCCTGTGTTTGGTACATATTGGCTAGACCAGTCCACTAGGCTAACCAGAGCAACAGTGCTCATGGTAGGGCTGTTGTTACTGGGGTTAAGGATTGTTCCTGGGGTTAGGGCTAGCTTCTGGGGTTAGGGCTGTCCTGGGGATAGGGCATGTTTGTAGGGCTGTGGCTAGTTTCTGGGAAATGGGCAACGTTTGGAAGCAAATCCTCAAATGAACAGCTTTATACAGCTCCATATGTTTAGTATTATTGCTTTTGATGAAGAGACAGAGGAAGTGGCATTTTTGGTAGCATGTTCGAACATCAGAGCTGTAGATTTGTGTGTGTGTGTACATACACGTGTGGCTGTGTGAGCGCGTGCCTGCCATCCTGCCTGTCGGGTTAGCCCAGGCGCCAGCGAGATTCCCCCAGCACCCTCTTAAATCTATACCCAATAAAAATCAGCGCCGTCTCGAAAAACAAAAGCCAGGGAAAACATCTGTAAAACATTGATTTTGCAGATTGCAAACCAACCGCATAGCTAATGAGAAAATAAATCATTTTTGATTAATTAACCTAAAAAACGGGAGAATTTGTCCTGCCACCAGGGAGATGATAGGCCTAGCAGGTGAAGAGGCAGGTTACAACTGTGCTGCTGTCTGTCAGGGGTGGGATGTGGGGGGTGGGATGTGGGGGGGGCGCTTTTCTTAAGATGCAGGACAAGCCCACATAACAACACAAATTCATCCAATTTCATTCGGTCTGACGGTCAACTCGTTGATTTCTGCGACAGCGTCTGACCCTGTGTTCAGCTGCGGTCCTTCATTTCACCGCGTGCACCGACAGCTGTGGTTCCAGGACTTCTGAACGTGCGGTTGGATGTGAGCTTCTGAAAGGTGTGCTGTTGCTCCACAGAAGAGGCTGAGACCTTGCAGCTTCATGTCAGCTGGAGATCCTGTTCTGATGTCACCAAACAAAAGTAACACATTTACATGAGCCCCCCCCCCCCCCAGGGACGACTGGGATTCGAGATTATGAAGCTCAATTCGGTTACACATGCCTGTGTGGGATTTACACCCCCACACCCCCCACACCCCCCACACACACACACACACACACACACACACATTCTGCCAGATACACAGCAGAAAGAAGCAAGCAAACACTCACCAGGGATGCTGCCATGCGCTGCCTACAGTCGTAGTGGGGGAACAGCTGCTGCAAGCACCATCAGACAGACCAGAGGCTGTTTATTTGTCTATTTCTTTTTATTTACTTTTTTTATTCAAGGTTCTGAAAGATCTACTCAAACAGAATCATAGCCGGTTACGGTCTAGGAAGCGTGGGAAATTTCCAGGCACTTCAAGTTTTGTTTTTAATGTCCTCTATTATTTTTGTTTAGCATTGTTTCCGCTCTGCTGGCGTGTGCATTTTTCAAAGCTAAATTGTTTTGGAATTAATGAACAAGTGTCAATGTGATAACTGTCAGTGTGTTGTGTCTTCCTGGTTGTGCAGAGTGAGATCATGGAGGACGCTCTCTCAGCCCTGTTACCAGAGTAAAGCCCTCCCGGTCCATGATGAGGAGTACAGTAGGCTATTGTCACACTGTTCAGGAACGTCTGAAGATTTACGGCCACAACCCTATTTCCCAGAATGCAAAGTCACTCTGTCACCCCTCCCCCCCATCAATCTCCTGCCTGCTGAGAAAACGAAGAGGCCTCATGGCACAAGATATGTTTGTTTGACATTTGTTCATTCTTGTCTGCTTCCCATGTGTGAAAACGACTCCGGACGCTGAGAAAACTCGAACTTCGTTAAAAAGTTCCAAAGACAGACCAAGACAGATGACTTGTTTTCCAGCAATGCTTATTTGACGTTCTTTTCACATTGAGGCACGTTACATCATTCAGTGGAAGCTAGTGCTCTGCAGCTGAACATTTTCGTAAAAATGTGTCTGTAAAAAGAAAAAAAGGAAAGAAAAGAGAACATAAAAACGGTGATTTGTACACTGCAGATAACATTTGTCAAGACGGAAACATGTCTGCCCCTATTGCTTGAATGTATGAGTAGCAGTAAGCATGACTAAACAAGATCCTTCTGCTAGCTGTGGAGGTGTTGAGGAGTCCTGATGTACCATGCTGTTGATCCACATAAGACCAAGTCCTAAGCTGTGGTACACCATGCCTGACGCTACTAAACACTAATGCAAATGAACACAATACAACACGACACACAATCGTCACTCCTCTCTCCACAGTCGTAAGCTGTTATCTTTACGAGTCATGTCTCGCAATCGGCGAGATATCGAACGTCGTAAATTATCTTGTTGTTTTCATGTATAATTTCCAATGAATGACACGTCTGTTAGGAAATTGTGGAAAAAAGAAAAAAAAGAAACGTAAATCCTCTTGATGAATGTGGCCTTTGAAACAGAGATAGCCATGGTAACCGTGGCAGTATTCCATGCCATAGAGTCTCAGAAGGGGCTTCCAGCACACAAAATGCCAAATACACACACATACACACACCTCAGATTCTCTTCAATGTGACAACCATATGAAACCCCACATCAACTCGTCTACACCAGATGATAAAACCCTGAAACACAGTCATCAAAAAGCGCTTCCTCAACTTGAAACTTTATGAATTTTATGATGTACTCTGATTGATAAGGACATCCATGTTGAACTCATAACTGATTATTTCTTGTTGTGTGAGTCCTCATAGGCCTATGAACTCGCATTAGCACTTGACATTCCTTGTTGATGTACAAAAACACACTGAGAACCATCTCACCCTGTCCAAACCAGTTCAATTCTTTGAACTTACTAACAGATTTTTTTTGTTTTGTTGCCAGAGTTATTTAATTAGATCAAGGCATTCATTTCAACTGTCAAAATTTAAAAGGGCACTAATTAAGTTCAAGAGTGTTTCTCTTCACAGCAAATTACACACATAGCATCTGGCATTCAGTAAACATTAAACCTGTATCCTACAGCGAGTTGTTGTATTGCTTGCAAAATGACTGGTAGGACAAGACATGAAAAGGAACACACGTTTGCGATGGAAATCAATTTACATTGTAACTCTTCATTGTATACTTCCATGCCAATGGTTTTCCTGGGAGTGGATGGATTTCAGTAAACAGATAATAAAGTATGGTTTTATAGATGTGCTTAAAAGGAAATAGAGGAAATAGGAAGTGCAGTAGGAGAATACGAGAATGAGAGGTGAGGACATAAAGAACCCGAACGACAGATCCACCAAGCTGCCTTCTCTTATTTACAATGTCAATAAGATCGCCGTGGAAACTCAGCGGCGCGCAATGGATGGAGACTTCGTTCTGCTACCTCCAGTCCCATGAGATAAAAAAAAAAAAAAAAAAGATTATATAAAAAAATATGTTCGTTCAAATCCGGAAGCTGCCTGGGTACTAACGGTGTCAATATTTGTCCATGAACTGAAATTCATTAAACTCTTATTCTCTGCCATAGAAAGTGTGTAGACCTTCCTGTACCACCATCAACACAAGTTGGCTTGTCATAAAGGCATGGAGGTTCCGGCATCCCTTCTATAATATGCTAAAATATAAGCTTATTGAGTCCAGGACTCCCTGGGCCCACTACCTTAGGTTAACAAGTGGTTGCAGTATTTCAAAAAGTAATTGGGTAGTCAATGTTTCCAATTACAAAGATTCAGCATACAGCAAAAGTCAGTAGTCACCACCGAGATGAAGTGATATTTTAGCAGGTCTCATTTTCCTCTGAAAGCATGTTTTGTCCCAACTCCTGGTGGATTAGAAGTTTTTCTAATAACGTACCCTTTTTTTGTGGCGCATTCATGAACATTTTCTGTGTTGGAGGGTCGTTTGCCAACTCTCTTGCAGAGAAGGAGAACCAAATCATCCAACAAACAAATGTGACACTGCAGAGAGGAACTGAGTAGAAGAAAACGCCAGAAAAGTTGCATCAGTCTCATCAAAATGAAAACCCAGAAGAGACACGAAGGAGAGCTGGATCGATGGATTGGTCCGTGCTTTTACAGTGGAGGAGCGAGGTGACAGGTCTTCCAGACAAAAGGTCTCGACAAAAGCCACCAAAGTTCAATTAAAGAGGAGACGATTGGGAAGCATTGATTGATAAGACGGCATCTTAAACTGGGCCCCAGAGTGTCCGAGAGGGCTCTCTCACTGATGACACAAATTCTTCAGGGAAATTGATGTTAATTGGTGTCTAGACATTTACCCGAATAGCACACTAAGGCATGGCTATCTTCACCATCTTCCTCCATCTGCCCCCCCCCCCTTCTCCAAACCTTAAAACCATAAACGTTCTCAATATAGAGGACTTCATTCATTTCTCTAATAAGGTTTGCGACTTTGACAGGATTCTCACACCAGCGGTGTATTTGAGTCAACTTATTCAGCATTGGGTGCTCCTGTTTCACAGAACCAACATCCCCGTATAAAGTAATGGATACCTAAACAGGATCGGCCGTGCAGGCCCAGCCCTCCTACCATGTTGCGTTGATGACAGGTGCACAGGACGTCAAGTCTGATGCGAACCAAGTCAACCCACAGGGAATGTTTTTGCAGCGATGGAAAGTATAAAGAGCAGACACTATATCCAAAGAGACATACAGGGGGTAAACACTCATAACCACCAGATAAGCTGGAACTGGATTAGTGAGGTTTGCGTGATAAAGACGGGATCATTGTCCATCATCTGTCTGTCAAACCACCTACCTGATGCTCCCACCAGTCTGAGAGCTTGTAATAGGACATAGCTCAGCATGAGGGAATGAGGCATGGACAAAGTCAGCATATGTCACATTTTAGTGGAAAATCACAGCTCTGTGAACAAGACCCCAGCGGGACCCTCGTTGTGGAGTGGGTTTTATCTGCAAATCACAATTATTTTCCCCATGCTCTGTTTTAATGGGAATCCCCGCTACGTTGAAGAAGGCACTGTTCTATTCACAAATATAATACTGGTAGGAAATCATTAACTTATTTGATATGGTGAGACTGAGGGCGTTTTGAAACAATAACATTGTATGGGCATTTTGTTGCTGAAAAGCACATTTCTGTTTGGGAAAACTGACTCATTTGCCCTCTCTCCATCAGTCCCCTTGTGTAGTTGAGCTTAGCAGAAGCTTTCAAATGGTTAGACCCTACTGCTTTCAGAACATAAGTGTAGGGTGAATGTCTCTACAACCGGAGAGGCTTGGTTTATGACGGCAAACAAGCAGAACAAAAGGGCCAGCTGTCCAAGTGACGTTCCGGAGGTGAAACAAAAGCTCAGATCTGCATTATCGCTAAGCGGAATCGAAGTTGACGACTTGCATTCTGTTATTACGGGCGGAAAAGCGAAAGAGGGAGAGGGGAGAGTGGAGGACGATGCATTATGGCGTCGTGGAGCTTCTTCCCATGTTTACGACTTGAGATTCAGGGAGGCCTGCGAGAGGCATGGAGCCGGACGGTTTGCACAGATGGTGGCCATCCTCGGTCAACATTCAAATAAAAAGCCAACGAGTGTCTCTCCCCCCCTGTGTCCCTCCATTTCTTCCCCCTCCGTGAATGCAGACCCAGATAAAAGGTCGGGGGGGTGTAAAAGTGTTTAAGTAGGCAGAAGTTGTAAAGGGAAAAAGCAGAATCGCTATTCACTGCTTGTGCAATCCTTTCTGCCTTGTTGAACTTTATTAAATTCGGTCGTTCTTTCCTTCCCGTCTGGCCTCCTTTGTCAGCTCCTACTCATGCGTAACTCAAGATTTTTTTTTTTTTGCGGGGAGGGTTGTGTGTGTGTGTGTGTCGGGGAGAGGGAGGTGGAGGAAGACCTGTTACAGTGGACAGAAAAACAAGGCCCTCTCCGTCCTCTCTCTCTCTCTCATCCGCTCTTTCGCTCTCTTGCTCTCTCTCTCTCTCTCTCTCTCTCTCTCTCTCTCTCTCTCTCTCTCTCTCTCTCTCTCCCTCTCTTTTTATTTCTAAGTTAAGGCTAAGGATGGACAAAGCAGAGCCACTTGCGTTTAACACTTCCTCCACCTCACAGATTTGACCTGTTGAGGGTTGACGAACATGCACGTAACAAACACACACAGTGCTGTTCACTGTGTTGATTGAAATCAAACTCACGACAGAAAACAAATATGTTGTTCACACATTCAAACTCGACTTCCTAAGATACTTTACTGTGCTTTTTTAAATGGTTCCTTCAACAACAAAAATTGCCAGGTCTGAAAATGCATCAATAGGTCAGACATTCGTTAGAACTGCTATGAAAGTTGGACTGACCGTGGTGGTGGTGGTGGTGGTCACAGCACTGTTCTCTTCTGCTCCGTGACTAAGTCAGTTGTCCCAGGCCCTCCAGAGGCCTCCCAGCTTGCTGCTCCAGCTTTCAGCACACTTGCTTTGGTCTCTCATTTCATTGCTGATGTCACCATTGCCAGCAACCACATTAGATTAGTCTGTGGCCCAAACCGTCAGACTCAGACTGCCTTTTCATAGAAGAGCAGCATCAAAGCTGCGAGAGAGAGAGAGAGAGAGAGAGAGAGAGAGAGAGAGGGAGAGAGAGAGAGAGAGAGAGAGAGAGAGAGAGAGAGAGAGAGAGAGAGAGAGAGAGAGAGAGATAGAGAAGTTCAGGTCTTCTTAATCTATCGATCACCTTCTGAGAAAGAGTGAGAGATGGGGAAGACAAGGGTAAGAAAACGTTTGTTTCCTTGAACAAACAGCTCCTCTGGAGTGACATTCAGGGGGGAAGAGGCAGGCTCTCTCCTGGTGTCAAACAAACAAACAAACGGAGACCTGCTTGGAGGGGAGAGGCGCTAAGGCTGACCTTTGATCAAAGAGGCGATCTAATCTGTTTCCACTTTACGTAATTAGAAAAGCAGAGAGATTTTTAATGTGCACAGCGTTAATGAGAAACAGCTCACAGGTGCTAATTAAAATGGAGGGGGAAAAAAATTGTGTTAGGCAACTGTCTATTTGTCTATATATTCATCTGTCAAGCACTTTGATGACTTATCCCTTTGCTAAGATTTCTTTAATATATCAACTGTCAGATAAATGGACCATGCACTTACCTGATGACAGGAAGTTAACCAACCTGAGTTTGTATGTCGGCGCTAACAGTCAATATGGCAGACATAAACAAAATTGCAATCAGTCTCTTGAACTTTTTTTTCTCCTCAGTCCAAACACACATCCTCTGTCAGTTTCAGTTCTGAGTTTTCACCGAGACAAACACACTCACTAGCTGTTCATTTAATGATCTCTAAACCATGCCGACACCAAACTATTGTAATGCACGGCGAATTACAGGGTCTGGACTTTGTCAAACCTGAGAAGTTAGCAATTAAAATGTTTCCCTATGCGTCTCATGCTTTTTTCCCACTCTAGGCTACAGCGGCGTATACACATAGTGATTATCCACTGGTTTATGGAGTGGGTTGAGGTACCATGTGTGGAGCCTGCCTGGGCAGACTTCCTCTGGTCCTCCATGGTGTGCAAACCAGCAGTGGGTTTCTGTGCCAGCCGGAACATCAGCGAATGGCATCTGAGCTGGGAGACTGTCGAACGACACACAGCAAAGCAAGCCTGTGTAAAGTACTGAGAAAAGAAAAAGAAGAAGAAGAAAAAAGAAAAGAATTGAAGGAAGCTCTCTACCTTTCTCTCTCTCTTTCTCTCCTCTTCCTCCCGCCCCTCTCTCTCTCTCTCTTTCTCTCCTCTTCCTCCCCGCCCCTCTCTCTCTCTTTCTCTCCTCTTCCTCCCCACCCCCCCCCTCTCTCTCTCTCTCTCTCTCTCTCTATCTCTCTCTCTCTCTCTCTCTCTCTCTCTCTCTCTCTCTCTCTCTCTCTCTCTCTCTCTCTCTCCTCTTCCTCCCCGCCCCTCTCTCTCTCTTTCTCTCCTCTTCCTCCACGCCCCTCTCTCTCTCTCTCTTTCTCTCCTCTTCCTCCCCGCCCCTCTCTCTCTCTCTTTCTCTCCTCTTCCTCCCCGCCCCTCTCTCTCTCTCTTTCTCTCCTCTTCCCCCCCACCCCCCCCCCCCCCTCTCTCTCTCTCTCTCTCTCTCTCTCTCTCTCTCTCTCTCTCTCTCTCTCTCTCTTTCTCTCCTCTTCCTCCCGCCCCTCTCTCTCTCTCTTTCTCTCCTCTTCCTCCCCGCCCCTCTCTCTCTCTTTCTCTCCTCTTCCTCCCCGCCCCTCTCTCTCTCTTTCTCTCCTGTTCCTCCCCGCCCCTCACTCGCCCTCTGTAAATATAAATCCGTACAGTGTAATGCAATAAGCGCGGGCCTTGTTTTTCCCACTGTTCCACTAGACAGTAGCCGGTGACGTCAGGCCCATGGCCCGGCCTCTCCACCACATTAAAGAGCCACTTGTTCAGCCAGTGTGTGGTCTGGCCCTAAGGAATGATAGAGGGATAGGGAGGTGTGTGTGTGGGGGCTGGGGGAGGAGGAGGGGGGGAACAAATTAGCTTTCTTGACCTTGGCCCAAGTTTTCCTTCCTCCATCCCCCCCCCCCCCCCCCCCCCCCCCCCCCGCCCCCCTCCTCTGCCCGTCCTTCATCTGTGCACTTCAAAGGTCAGCTGGCTGACAGGACGCCCTCTGTTCCCTCTCACCGGCAGACGCGGTCGGAGGAGCGGCTCGCAGCGGTCCCGCGGCTCGCGTCAACGAGCGGACGCGGTGTCGGAGACCGCGGAGAACACTAGCGTGGACTGTCACGGATCTTTTGCAAAAGGGTGCGTGGCCTGGTGGGCCTCGTCGCGGCTCTTGTGTTCAACCAGACGTTCAGGAAGTCCCTGTCGTTAAGACGTGAACACGTTGTCCCCAAAGGGCCCTGACCGCAAGACCCGCCCCTCGGCCTTTCTACCCACTGCCCAGGTCACCACTGCGGCCACAGACCAAAGTTAATTTTGCGAGTTGTTAATTGGTTTAAAACAAGAGAAATTTGATTTTCACTGTCACTGGGGCACCTCTGAAAAAGCTAAAATGGGAGACCTTTGGCCAGTGCATGAAAGAGCCCATTCAATGATAAATATTGGATTGTAACACCAACAGACAAATCTAATTCTCCCAGTGCGTACACAGGCACGTCCTCATGCGCACACCTTCTGCCCTGAAGCACGGGTAATATGAAGTATCCAGGGGACAAGACGCTGCACTATATTAATGCTCATAGTCCTCATTGATCCATGAGGACTCTTTAATCTTCCGGGCGACTCTCTCGTGCCGCACGCGTGGTAATGGGAGATACAGTACATCAATATCGCGGCTAAGTACTTATATTTTCTTTGCGGTGAGTTGCGGGGGCGGGTACTTCATCTGTTTCTGCATCGATTCCAAAGAGCGGTTCAGTGTTCTGCGCGACACGGTGAGGCCGCATCTCACACGCGGGCATCCTAGTCACACGCATTCACGATAACCATAATCGATGGGGGAGGGGGGTTGTATCTCCACACACACACACACACACACACGCAAGGGGAGGAGGGCTGTCATAGTTAACGTTGTAATTGCTCGCAGAAAACCTGCATAGCTTGGCCTGCGACCGACTGGGAAAAGACTAGGGTCCTGTGACAGTAAGCATGGTACCCTGCCATTCTAGAATATCCATCATTTTAAAAGAATGCATCAATCTTTTGGATAAGTGCCTTATTGTGTCATCCTTTCCCCCCCCCCCCCCCCCCCCGTTTTTAAGCATGCATAGTAAATGCCTGTGCGATGTACTGAAACATGACCTAAACTCGAGGCATTACCTAAAATAAACTTAAATCTAGTTAGATGCAATGTTCAATTAAATAAGAAAGGCAAGGAAATAGTCTGTGAATAGTCCGGTCCCAGCCAAGGACAATGCTTTTGTTTTAGCGCTTCTGCTTATTCAACCCCAACCACGGAAGTGAAACAAACACACGACCACCACGCTAACCAGAAGAGTGACTTGCCAAAGTTGAAAGTTTTCCGAGCACTCCTTACTGAAATGTTTACAAAACAAGATGCAAAGCTTGCGGTCCTAATGCTCTCGAATGATCCTATGTTGATTTGAATGCCCTTAGTTGTGTTTGTGTGAGTTGAGGGAAGAGTTGCTCGGAACAATCACACGGGTCAGTGGCATGGCTGTTCCCACGCACAAACTTACAACACCAGAAACTCTGGCGTTCTGACCGACCAGCAGCTGCAAACCCTGTACGAAGTATACACGTCATGAATCGTACGCTTCTCAAACAAACCGATAGCCACTGCGCTGAAAGACACAAACTGATACAGAAATAGCAAATGCTAGTGAGTCATAGGAAGTTACAGGAACCCAGCGGCGGGTATTCTGAACCTATTCCTAGACTGTCTGCGTAGAACCCTCCTCTCTCTCTCTGAAGATCACAAGGCCACAGAGCCAGCTCAGCTGCCCCCACAACAGGAAGAGAAAGTGCTAGCAGACAGTGTTGCACCCCCCTTCCCGCCTGCCCTAAGCACCACCCCTCACCCCCTGCTAGCACTGCCATTGCAGGGTTCTTCAGATCCTCCTGATGGGGAGGTGTAGGGGCATGACCCTGGCACAGAGCCGCAGACCAACATTCGTACTATTTGAAACAGGAGATTCCTGTAAACATGAGCGTCCCGTCATGAACTCCTGATGAGGTGCACTGCGTCGGAGCTGCGTGCGACCAAAAGTCAGGAGTTATCTGTCTCCAGCGTTCTTATTTTGGGAAGCACTTTGGAGCGACACTGAGATAAAGGGTGGTGAAGTCTTGCAGCGACTGCATTCACGTGCGGTTCGGTCAAAGCTCCCCTCCCCTGACCCCGCCCATGGGGGAGGATGCGTGTGAGTAAATAAATCAACCGCCATGTTCTCCTCGGGTTACAAAGAGGAAAGTGTACAGTTGCACAACCTGATGAGTAACATCTCCCCCCCCCCCCCAATACTCCCTCCCTTCCCTCCCCCACCCCCCCCCCACAATACGGATCCTCTGTGTGAGCCGTCCACAGTCCTACAAACTTCTAAGACGAGTTGAAAAACAAAACTACGAAGACAGATGAAGACCGAGTACATGAATCGAGGGGTACAGTCGTGGAAGATTTGGGCTTGTACGCCAAAATATCTCTTTATTATACTCGGTACATGGCTACATTTGGAGAGATGAACCCTTCTGACCCTGAAACGCCACAAAGACGAACACCGCTTTCCGAATATGGTCCTATTACACTTCTAACCCTCCGTTTAAACTTGGCAACATAAACATTAGTTTAATAATAAAGTTAGTTTATATCCTTTTGTCGATCCAAGCTGAGACCGGCCGTAAAAGCGTAAAATCCTGATTGTGAACTCAGTGTTGCTTTTGGGAGCCTTCTTTCTTTAAAAACTTAATGAGCTGAGCCTGGAAACGTCTTGGTTTAAGGAGACACTATGGGTTATTTAGTTTGATGTTATGTTCCCTTTGTGGTGGACATCGAGGGAAGCGGAGAAGCGAAGGCTCCCGTGAGGTTTGGGGACAACTGAAACAGATGCTAAAGTGGGAAAAAATGAAATAAAAGGAGCAGGCATTTTTTGGGGGAGCGCTAAAGAAACCGCAATAAAAATACAGAGATAGCAGCTCTAAACGAATCACCTTGAGATTGCATTGTGCATTGCGATTTCAGGGGTGCTGAGTTACAGTTACTGAGATATCTTTCATCAGACTGTCACTGAGTTCCTCTCGTACAATGGAGATATACTGAGATCTCTCATTTGATTTCTGCCTTTCTCCTCTGTTTCACGCTCACGCTATCGGCCTGTCTGTCTGTCTGCCTGTCTCCCTCTCTCTCTCTCTCTCTCTCTCTCTCTCTCTCTCTCTCTCTCTCTCTCTCTCTCTCTCTCTCTCACACACACACACACCATACAAGCTCACCCTGTCACACACTCCTTTACACACTTCAACAACAAAAAATGTTAACATACAATTGTGGAACAATTTATTTAATATCTTGATTGTCCAAAAGCAATAAATGTAAAAAACAAAAAACAAAGTCTATTTCAGACAGAAGAAAACCATTACTTGTTCTATTAATTGCATTTTCTGTGGGGCAAAGGTGATAATTAATTTAGCTGAGGGATACACAGATAAACACTTACAAGCATACATATTCATACAAGTTCAATAGTCTCTTATTGCCTTCAGTCCTAAAATAATTTGTTTTGAACATGGGGACTATTACGGTACCGTCCACAACTTTTCCATGAAATATAATTTCCTCCCTCACCCCCCCCACCCTCCTCTCTCATTTTCATTGAAGGTTGAAATAAATGGTCACATCCATCAAAAAACGACGCCTTCAACGCTATTTCAAATTGAAAGAGGTATTCCAGTGAGGATGAAGTCACAAAAATTAATTTAGCACATCTCATTTTAATGCGTTTCATTTCAATTAATACACAAGATACCACACAGCGTCATTTCAAAAGTGTCTCTTTAGATATAAAAGCCATGGGCAGCAGAAAACCAATGACGATTTGATCCAGTGACCCCCGCCCCCCCCCCCCCCCCCGCACCCCCACCCCCTAAAGTGCTGCGGCAGTGTGCCTCCTTCCATTCTCCCACCCCCCCTGGCTCCTCCATTGTTAGGCGGGCGCGTGATTGGCTGGAGCAGCCAGGGCCGGGGCAGGCATCATCGGGAACCACGGACGACAGGAAGCAATAAGCTGGAGAATAGCAGCAATCTGAGGGAAAGTTCTCCACTCGCCAGCGCTCCCTAACTCTCTGTCTTCTTATCCTGAGCAGAAAATACAAAAATCAATACCGGCTCAAAGGGCTTGATAAAAGCTGGACAGGGAGAAGGCCTTGCTGGATATAGTAAATTAAAGTGATCAAAATTTTCCAGTCGACTCAGCCCAGGGCCTACATAAACTAACAACCCTGTCTCCCCAACTGTCCGTCATCCCCTTCCACCCGTTATCTCCCCTCTCTCCCACTCCTTTATTTCAATCTTTTCTCACTCTTTCGCCATCTTTTTGGATTTTCTTTCCTTTCTCTCGCGCTGCGTTTCAATTGTATTGTGTCTTCCCCATTTTGACTGTCTGACAATTCACATCGACAGGGACTGTTAATGAATTGAGGCGAGGCACGGACACGGACACACACACGCACGCACACATGCGCACACACACACACCTCAGTATCGGTTTCGGTCAAGTGTTTGTGTGTGAGGAGCTGTGGGATTAAAACCAAACCATTACCTGCCCTCTTCCTATGAATATGTTTGACTCCTCTGACCTTGCCCCACACGGACAGTCTCCCAAACCCGCCTGGCTCTCAGGGTTATAGATCGTATGGCATTCAACCTTTCCAGAGGCACAGGCATCCCCATCTCTTCTGATGGAATAGACGCGGTCCACTTAGGTCCGAAAACCACACTGGTGACTCACAGGGACCCAGGATCTGTTTACTGAGGACTGCCGAGGAAGGAGCCTCGGCCACAGACAGTCTAGAAGACCTGCATACCAGTACTCTGTCTACATCCCTCCATGCCCCTTTCACATTCCTACCAGTTACATTACTACAGTGATATCATGACTTACTATTGCCTTGTGGGTGACAGAGGTGCCATGACCCGCAGGGTTGTGGGTGAGCGCGTAAAAGCAAGTATCATAACATGAAGGGTGCTCTTCCCCCGGTAAACACGGTAATATACTTACGGGCCATCCTGACCTGGCATTAGGTGTCTGACGATATGAGATTACTCAATTACAGTTAAGCCGAGTTCAGCTGCCTCTTGGAGCTCAGACGTTGGTAGCGGGCCCACAGTATGGCCCAGTAGGACAGACCTCACAGTAAGAAGCTGGATTAATCAGGATCGGCCCTGTCGGCCATCGACTCTGTATCAGAAAGTTTATGAGAAGGCACATGCCTCTCTCTCGATCTCTCTCTCAGTGTGGCTTTAATCATTAATCCCCCCCAAAAATTGGGTTATCAAATTAAATAAATACAATGTTGATGTTCACATTACATGTGGCTTTAATGTATTATGTAAATGAAAAAAACAGCAATGAACTTTTTTACATTTGGGATACTTATCAAAGTTTGGGCTCAACAATGACAAGCTAAAATATATTCTACGAGTCTGACTGCCTCCCCACCAATGCTTTTTCTTCTTTCTTTCTTTCTCTCTCATTCTCTCTTTCATTCTATCTTTATACATTTCCACATGCTAAAATTCCTAAGCTGTCCTCAGGGCTAATATGATAAACAAGTTTATCAACTCTGATGCAGTCATCATGCATTTATGGTCAGCCATTTCTCTGTTTCTTCTTGTAATCTATTTAAACATTCTTAGTCCTTTAGAATGATTTCCTCTACAGAATTTGTGGCCAGAGACCACTTCCTCTAATTCTCCATTGTTGGTGCAATGACCATAGTGTGTGTGTGTGTGTGTTTCTGTGCAGCGTGTCTGTGTGGCGATGTAAGTTCAACATGCATGTGTTCAGTATGTGTGTGTTTACAGTATATGTGTGTCTGTGTGTTCAGAGAGTGCATGTGTGCTTGTGATATGGTTGCAGTCACAAGCCACTGCCTGGTCATCTGAAATCCATCAGGAGACAACAGACGGCCCTGAGAGGCTTGATAATGATCAGTTTCCCAGAGATTCTGGCTTTGTCTACCCAGAGAGAAGGTCCTCTTCTGGGCCTGTCTGCCCAGAGAGAAGGAGCCTCCCTGGGCCTGTCTGCCCAGACAGAAGGTGCCTCCATGGGCCTGTGGACTCAGAATGAAGGTCCTGATATAATTGATTTGCTCACATTACCAATGTATTTATTTCAAATCAAAACTACCTGTCATGGTACTAAATTGTAGGATGCCACAACATACCTCATTCTATATTTATCTGTTCTAATCTCTTTAGAAAGCACAAGGGTTCTAATTACAAATTCCACTCTTGGAAATCCAATTGAAAAACAGTTGGCAGACCAATGTTTAAGTAGCGATTTAAACGTTAAAACCTTTACTAAAGATTACAGAGAAGCCTGTGCAGAGTTCTCTCATTGCAATGACTAAGTGTAAGGCTCTGAAACTATTAATTTAAGTGTTCCTGTCGTGTAACAGTAAATTAATAGCTTGACTGTATGCGGTAAGTAGTTGGAGAAATAAACTGCAATTAATTCAGATCCGTCTCCTGCAGTAAACCTGTATGCACCAAGCATGATGCACACACAGACCAAATATATTCAAGGTTGTTTTGTGCAGTTGATCATTAACTGGTTTCAGTTTTAGCTGTGATTAAGGTTCTGGGAAACGGGTGTGTGTGCGTGTGTTTGTGTTCGTTTTTTTTCTCGCCCTTACCCAGCATGCTCAGCGGACATGGACGTCCACGTAGCACCCGCTGACATTGCCTGTCCCTATACACCCACACGCAGACACACACACATACACTTTGTTTCTCAGGACCTTAATCACAGCTAACCAACTAACTGATCAATGACAGATATGAGCAACAACCGGAGAATGCTAACATGGCCCAGTTGCTTTTTATCTATGGTTTTATGTTCTCCGTCTATTTTTATCAGCGCTAATATTTCTCTCTCGTCCTACAGGCACCGAGCCCTGTCCGAGTATTCATTAAAATCTAAATACTAAATATTGATTGATACGTTATCAGTGCATAGCAGTTGGTCTGTGGGCTATTGATCCAGCCTGTGATTTATTATCATATTTAAGAAAAATCATTTTGTGTGATTATCTGAGTTAATGGCTTTTTAGTGAGGGTTGTTATTCTTTTTGGGTATTGTGTTTGTTATGGGGAAGGTGGACCAGATTTCTCAATCGTAGTTCGAGATCACTGATATCCTTTGGTGGCTATCTCCCTCCCTCTCTCCCCTCCCCTCCCTCCTGCCCTTCTTCCTCCTCTCCTCTCTTCTCCTCACGAGTCTCACTGTGGGAGGAATCCAGCCTGTGTCGTTAGGAATAATGGCTGCTTGGCTCACCTCTTTAATCACTACAAAGATTAGCAGATGGTATGAGAGCAGTTATTAGCAAAACATCTTGCGCTCATCAAATCAATAAGTTGATTTGTAATCAGGACCGTCGTTGCCGGGTCCCTTTTCTGGGATGGATCCTGGCAATCAGAGTCTACGGTGGAATAATCACCCACTCAACAGAAGAGGTGTTCTTTTGTCTGGCAGGCCTCCAGCCCATCACAACATGGAGAAACACACTACCTTGCACAGAGACACTCAAACAGTGTTTAGTGTATTTAATTTGATGTATTTGCTACCAGTATCGGTATAATGTCTCACATAACTACTGTCACTTTGTGAATATTTGTTATTTGGAGAGTGAGAATGTTTTTAGGGCATGTTGGACCTTTTTAAAAGGTCAGACTGGGGAATGGATGTGTATCGAAGAGTTTGAGTAAGAAAGATAGCGAGAGAGTGAAGGAGATGAGGACAGGAAAGAAGAGAGAATTAGATAGTGAGTGAGAAATCGAGCGTTAAAGGGAGCGAGAGAGAGAGAGAGAGAGAGAGAGAGAGAGAGAGAGAGAGAGAGAGAGAGAGAGAGAGAGAGAGAGAGAAAGTGACAGAGAGAAAGATAGAGAAACACTGCAGACTTGCAGAAGCAGACAAGAAGTGTTTCATTGAAAGTCTCCTGACACAGAGCTGCTATGTCTAACCCCAGCCACCTCACGTCAGTCTCGTCATTTTAATAAGCTCCGTGATTCATATCCACCACATTGTTCTACTGAGCCCATCTCTTTATCATGGTAATGTCTCCTTCTGGTTTTCACACACAGTCTGATCCTGCCCAGCCTGTTACAGATCCTGTTTGTTAGATCGTTTTTTTTGTTTTTTGTTATTGTTGCTTGGTGCAGACGTGAATTCAGACTCATAAAAAAAAGAAGAAAAAAAAGAAAAAGATATTTGCAGTCATTTCCATACAAGAACAAAAAAATCTTTGTGAAAAGACGTGGTTTTGTTCTCACTGTTGAAATTCTGAATACTGCAGCATTTTGCTTTTGTACCGTATTATTATTCCCAATAATTATATTTTGTCTTGTGTCTCCAGCTTGAATGGAGTACAACTACTTTATTTGGTGCAGGGTTTTTTTCGCTCTCTTTTCATAGGAGAGGTGTATGCAAATCATAAATGGCTCCACTTACAAACCACTTCTGTCAATTCTCAATTTTATAAATCACCTCATGTACAAGGATTAGCAGTTAAGAATACTCCATACACTTCTTCCGTGAATTGCGTTTCCTTTGCCCGAACAACAGTATTTTTACTGGCAGCTGCTTTTCAGACTTTATCATTCGTTCACATTGAGGGGGTATCGGCTTCTGGTACTTTCTAGTGCCCGCCTCAGAGAGAGCTCAGGCCCGCTGGGCCCCCGAAGCCCCTCCAACAGGCCTCTGTTGTGATGCTGTAACTCAGCCCCGTGGAACAGAGCGCCGGGGTCAGATTGAGTATGGCAGATAAGGTCATGTGGACTCAAAGGAAACGGTCATTGGAGGAGAGATTGCGGGAACACACATTTTCCACCTTAACAGATTAGTGTATTCATTAAAGGACATGAACGGACGACTCATGTTTAAGGAATCCATGAGAACAATCTCCTTTTTTTTCTTTCTCGTCAGCCTTCCCTCCCCCTTTTTACTCTCACAAACACACACACACATGTGAAAGCGATGACAGTTGAGTTTCACCTCTTCTAAACCATAACATTTCATATTTTGGGGTGTGATATTCACGTTCATACAGTTGGGCTTGACCGATCTCCCCCCCCCCCCACCCCCCTCCGCCCCCCCAGCTCCTTTAGACCTCCCTCAGATATGCACTCAGCAGGATTAAGCAGGCCGAACGCTGCCAGAACAATGACAGTTTGAGGTAACTGATGCTGTTTAAAAATTCAGAGGCCTCTATTGAATTGGCAACATAGCCCACATACCACTGTTCTAGAGAGCATCGTCCCCCCACCCCCCTCCCAGAAAGACACTGCTGTGTCCGAGAGACACAGACAGACAGACAGACAGACAGACAGACAGACAGACAGAGAGACAGACAGGTAGGTAGGTAGGTAGGTAGGTAGGTAGGTAGGTAGGTAGGTAGGTAGGTAGGTAGGTATGTATGTAGGTAGGTAGGTAGGAAGATAGGTAGATAGATAGATAGATAGATAGATAGATAGATAGATAGATAGGTAGGCAAGCAGACAGGCAGACAGGCAGACTCTCCAGAATGAAGAAATTACAAATAAATACATGAAATGCATGCTAATGACATACCAAATATATATGTTTGTAAATCCCCCCAGAACTTTCTGTATATAAACACTTCATCTTCATTGCACATACCTTAAATATGTACACACACAGAAACTCTCTCTTTCTCACTCAGCACACACACACACACACGCAGCATCACTTGAGTGGTTAACATCTTTTCAAGGTCAGGCATGACAAGGAATGCCAATGAGATTAAGTGTCATCAGTACAGCTTTAGCCCTGCTCTGCCCATTGTTCTTGTAAATGGCATTAGAGGCACAGCTGACCATGAACTTGTGTCTGCACGAACACCTCATTGGCCTCTCTCTCACTTTCCCTCTCTCTTCACTCCCCCTCTCTCTCCTCTCCTTCTGTCTCTCTCTCTTTCTCTTCTCTTGGCCTCTTTAGTGGCGCTGTCTCTACATCTCCTTGGTTCAGATCCCCTTACACACACACACACACACACACATCGTATGCAGTAACAGACACCTACAATCCCCCACCCCCCTCTAGTGTAGAGGGATGTCCCATCTATGGAGTCTGTGATGGGCCCACCACTCAAACCAGAACTGCCTTCTCTCACTCCACAAACCTGGCTCCCGGCAAATACATTATTCTGGCACTCCTAAGTTGAACACTGTGCGTCTGTGCGTGTGTGTGGTGTGTGCGTGCGTGTGTGTGTGTGTAGAGGGCGGGTGTATTTGAGAAGAGCCATATGGCATGGCTATCTTTCGAAATCACAAGCATAGATCATGGCTCCCCACACACACACTCTCTCGCGCTTTCCCTTGCACACACACTTTTACCCACACTTCTTTATACTCGAAGGAGACGCTCCTGATTTGCTGCCAGGGAAACTCGCTGCCTTATACCAGGCTGAGGCTACATGTAACAGGGGAGTGACAGAGATGCGCAGGTCCTGTAGATGGAGCGAAAGAGTCTCATAAAGAGTTCACTCCAGCCCCAACACTCCACAATACACACTCTGGTCAAACCACCACCCACAGCCATATCCTATGACGAGGCCCAGCAGGTAACATGTGGACCTACAGCACGGAACACAGACCAGTATTGCGTGTTGTCACACACCAACGTGGACAATCCCATTCGACAAAATTATGAAAGTACACAGAGGTTGGTCTCATATCCCTCTCACGGCTCCTCTGACCCCCTCACGTTTGCATCTTAGCCACACACACACAAACACACACACAGTGTTGTCGGAGGTGGATTGATCTACTGAGCATGTTGTGTTGCAGCCGGGGCTGCCAGCAGAGACACTCTGCCAGGCTGTCAGCTTGTGTTTGGGCCCTGCCCCTCACAATGAATCCGACACAACGTTCTATACGCAGAGCCATGAACATTCGGAGGTCGCTCCACATGCCAGCTCAAAGTCCAATTACACCCGACCTACTAATTTAATTACAGTAACAGATTAAATTGTTCGATTCAATTCATTTCAATTAGGTTTGATTGGCCGAGTCAGAATAGATTTGATTTATCTCTTGTGAAAGCCACCTATTCCATTCTGAGTTCATTTGGCCTCAGTTGAAACCGCCTGTCATAAAATTCAATAAACATATCTGGTTCATGCACTTATGTCTGATAATGGGATAACAGCTGATAAATGTTGGAATTATAGGGACATGGACTGTCTCATTGAGTCCTGAAGGACCTCCCACTTTTCTTGCAGCATGGTCACTGTTAGATGCTACTTGGCTGAGCCCTGGATACAAGCTTCATTACTTATGCACAGGGTGACATTTATGGGTCTGGCAACAGGTGTGTGTGTGTGTGTTTGTGTATGCGGGTGAGAGAGAGAGAGAGAGAGAGAGAGAGAGAGAGAGAGAGAGAGAGAGAGAGAGAGAGAGAGAGAGAGAGAGAGAGAGAGAGAGAGAGAGAGAGAGAGAGAGAGAGAGAGAGAGAGAGAGAGAGAGAGAGAGAGAGAGAGAGAGGAGTGTAAGGGATTTTAATGTTCTAAGTCTGCTTTTAGTCTGGGTATAACAAGCTTAACAGATTTGATGTTCCATGACACAGCCTACATTGACTGGCAGCATACACCACAAAATGAGTCTACCACCTCTGCATTATTTACGCGCAACTATATCCAAGGTTATAGATCATTTCAAGCAGAAAATCCATGCGCAAAGTGTCATAGGTGCGAATAAACGTCTTCACTATCCTGTGCGCTGCTGCTGTCTGGCATTGAATGCAACCGTGACACTGCTAAACTTTCCAGTCCAAATCTAATAAACTTAGTGGTCTGAGAAAACTATTGTGTTATAGCCTACACTAAAATAAATTGTTATCCAAATAACATCACGTTTCCCAAACAAACATTCGCGCGATGACGCATCTCTGTCTCATCAACTACGGCAATTTGATTTCGTCCCTAATCCCTCCCCGCCCCCTCGGCGGTACAATAACAGCGCATCTTTACCTTTAATATCCCATTGTCAGTTTACCGTTGGCCTCCCGTGTATTCTCCCAAGTGGACTTCATGTAGCTCAGGCTACACAGGGCAGAGGGGATCGCTCGAAACAACGCTGGTGGTTACCAGATACAGCCGCCGCATTTTACGGTTAAGGCACTTTAGAATGTGTCTTTTCTTACCTTACGACACAAATCCGGATGGTAAAATAGCGAAACTGTTTTTTTTGGGGTGTTAGTCATTTCCTCCACCCCACCCCCCCACCCCCCCCACCCCCCACCCCCATAACACACTAGAGCACTCGCCCTCCAGGAATGAACAGTGTGTCCGGTTAATGTGTTTTCTAACAGCACGCCTATTTGGTTTACATTCTCCGTGACTTTCGCACTGCACACTTGTAGTAGATTAATTAAATGGCCATTCACATTTACATTAAATGCTTAGACTAATTATTTTTCTCCGATTTATTATTTGTGTTTTTTATTAAATAATTTATTTAGATTATTTTGTTTTATTTCCAGGACTTAAGGATAATATTTGAGCCCGTTAATTAGAGCCAGATGACGGTGATGATGTGTAGAGAAAAGGTGAGGAGGAGAGAGAGGACAATACACAGGGCTATCCGACTGCTGCAGCTCCCAGGTGGGGAAAACAAGAGTTCGCCAGCCTAATACAGATACAGAGCAGTAGCCTACTGCTCTGTTCCCCTGGGTGTGGGTAGAGGAGGGGGGATTGATAAGACGGGGGAGGGGTGACAGGACAGGAAGGGTGCACGCCCCGCGTGCACGCGGCATCAATCAACTCATCACCCGAAATTAATTATTTGCCCATATAAGCCCTCCTCGACAATACTGATCGAATTGTGTCTTCTTTTGTTGCGAGATGTGTGTACAGGATTAAATGGCATTTTGTCTCCTTCCCTCTCCTTTCATCATCAGCGAAATAAAGATTGGAGGTCAGATTGTAA
Organism: Osmerus eperlanus; assembly: GCF_963692335.1. NCBI lineage: Eukaryota > Metazoa > Chordata > Actinopteri > Osmeriformes > Osmeridae > Osmerus > Osmerus eperlanus. The sequence goes on from NC_085024.1 coordinate 13,541,340, forward strand.
AAGCCCTCTTCTAAAGGCGCGGGGGATCTTCCTTCCACCGGCTTTGTGATGATATTGATGATGATGATGGCCAAGTGGACAGTTTGATTTTTGTGTGGCGAGGTAGTTATAAAGAATCAATATTATATCAAGGGGTAACTTTGGTGATAAAGGACTTTAGCCAGTCTGGCTATTCATCATAAGTCTGTAGCAAGTAGATAGGTCAAAAGAAATTATATTGCTCTAAAGAGTCTGCCTCCTTATCTCTTCGCGCCAGGAGAGAGGAGGACAAGCCGATCGATACAGTAGCCGCGTGTACTCCTTGCAATTATCAATAGCTGATTTTGTCTTCCCGGGGCTGCATCTATTAATACTAGATAATAACTGGCTTCTGGACATAACTTCTAAAGCGGGTGATGGAATAAGAAGAAAAGTTTGCTTTCAGGACGACCTTGCTGTCCAGGAAAACGTCTCTGGCCATCACACTTTGTGGACTCGTGAGAAAAGGCCCAACCCCGAGCGCGTGCAAGGAAAATCACATGCTTTCACTACGGAGAATCACAGTTAGAAATGGAACAGCACGCATTTAAATTTGATGAAGATAAAACACGCATAATGAAATGTTTAAAACAATTCGTTTTTATAAAACAATAAGAGAGACATTAGCTATTTTGAATAGGCCTATTAAAGCCAAATAGTCTGCGCAAAGCTCATCCCAGCTTTATTCTATAATCCCCCTGCAGTGGATCCCTGTAACTGATAAATTATGCCTGGAATGAAAATATAACAAATGTATCAAATGAAACACATGGTCTTATGTTAGTAACTGTGCTATTGTAAAGATTAGATGCTTTTTATTTTAACAACGTGAAATTACTAACCGAATTGTGCTGGTATAGGACACAGTTTTTATCTACAAAAATATTGAGATGTATAATTATGTCAAACTTGTAAATACTCCTGCTATACCCGGCTGAACCTGTGTCTGTATCATGGTATTTTTAAAGGTTAAACAATACAAAAACAAATGCACATTGTTGAATGTTTAACAATTGTCTATATATCATAAACTGAATGGATTTCACTCTCAATTTATTTTAGCCTAAATTAGAAAATGCAAGTGAGCATCCAATGAATATGTAAACACAGGTGTTTGTCAGCCCTCCTCTTCTTTCCCCTCCTCCTCACCGCGTGGTCCCAGTCTTGCTGTGGGTACAGGTTTAATGTAAATCACAATTTGCAAGCCTGCAAGCAAACCATGTTAACGTCAAATGAAGACGTGCAGAAACAAACTCGAATTTGTATGTCCAACACGGAAGTGTTTGCGTTGGAGCAAGTCCAAGACCAAACTGTTGGAAACTGAAAATGCATCAAAACATACAAACACGTTTAAACATGAAATAGTCAAATAGCCAGACAAGCCTGTACTTCATTGCTGTGTTTTGCCGAGAGGGTGACAGACTCAACATCATTTGGCTATCACTTTGAAGATAAAAATATGTAACTACTAGTAGGCCTATCCTTTAAATAGCTTGCGTTACAAAATTACTTGTTTATAAAATGACAAAATGGAAATGTCTAAATAAAATATGTTGACTGTGGAAAACGCATTAACCAAGCACTATGAATCTATAAGTAAAAGGCAATTGGGCTGCACTGTTCAACTGAAATATGCTGATGCATCTTTTGCGCATAAACGCAATTAGATCAATCCCATAATTGTGGTTTGGAAATTTATGCAATGATATCAAATATTTAGTTCGGATTCCTTAGTCTTCAGTGTAGCAGATTATTTGACTGAACAGTAACGGTGTGGTACATCCTAGTGGCCGGTCAACGCAATGGGCTGAACCTCTGTCGGGTTTAACTCTGACACACGGCGCAGTCCCCACACACGGAGCTCTACCGAGGGCAACACTGGGCACGCCAATCCTCCAGAGCACTGCGCCGGTCACAAATTACACAAGGAACCGAGACAGAACTTCCATACTTCACCTAAAACACGCAAGAAAGTGGCTGAAGACTTAATTGGAGAGAATTCATTGTGTTTTGGTTTTGCCGATCAACAATACGAGTGACAGAAGGGACTTTTGGAGAGCGGCTTCAAGTGAAACGCGCTGCCGGGAGCAAAGCACCGCAAGGAGAACGCACGAACCTGCTCCAGACTCTGTGGCCAAGCCGACACAGTTATGTGTTAATTAAATAAAATACTGATGAAATGTGTCAAAGCGAGGATGGACTATTTCATGCTCAACATCAACATCGGGTACCTTATCTTGGAAGACGTAGCCTTCAACAAAGTTCTAGAGACAGCGCTTTTTACTGAGTTTCAACCCGAACTTTCAAAATTCAGTTTGCCAGCAGGATTGGATCATTCATCGACATAAGGACCATCTTTTTGACATTCTCAAAAACTTTATTTGATCCATCCGCACTTTTGCCCTTTGCAAGACCAACGTAAAGAAGCTCATTAGAAAGAATATGTTAGTTACTAGAGAGTACTAAGACGACAACACCTCCAAGACCATAGAACACTCCAGAACTCCACAACTTGAACAAGACGATTGAGCCATAAGATAATATAAGTTCACGGAAGATAGAGACCGCTGAAGAAAACTTGTCCTTGTTTAAACCTACCACAAGTTCACAACCCCGTGTGGGAAATATTAAAATAATGGCGGAGATATGGGACACAAGAAAGAAAAGCAATGCATCAATGAATCTCCAGCCCTAGTGAAGCAGAGCTCCGCAGAAAAGGAGAAAAGCTGACCTTCCTCGCCGGAGAACCCCCCCTTACTGCTGGGCGGAACAAGCGGGGTTTGGCGTCTAGCTGGAGGAGGTGGATTGCGAGAGAAAAGAGACAGATAGTCTGAGAGTGAGGCAGCTAATTGCTTAGTCCGTCCCTCATTACCATATCCAGTGTGTGTCCGCTGGACTCCAGCCAATCCCCCTCACACGCTACCATTAATCGCAATGCATTATTCACTATCATAATTATACCGACATGCGCAATCCACACAACAGCAACACCAGCTAATTTCCGTAATTTTTTGCGACGAGACTATTTGCGAACATTTTTTTTCATTCGCTCGTTGCTGATGTATCTGCAAAAAGCAGAATCAACTCTAAGCGTATCAGCAGCATGTCCCGTCGCAAGCAAGCTAAGCCTCAGCATCTCAAGTCGGACGAGGATCCCGCACTAACCGGGGTGGTCTCTGAAAATGGTAAGTGTCAATTGACGTTATTATTCGAGTTATTATTTTAAGTCGCTTACTTTAAGTTATCTTCCCAAGAGTCAACTTTTTGGCAGTCGATTTGTCTGCAGCATACTTCTTCTAAGAAGCGATAACCTCCTATATGCCTGATATTTTGAGGGCTATGATTAATTTTCTCATCTGCTACGTTATATGTTGTTTTAGTTATCTATAAACTGTTAATACCGAGGTATCCGTTCCTCTTTGGTTGCAATTGGCAGTTTTAGAAGCAAGGAACTTGGATTATAGGCTATTCTTTGCAGTCAAAATGGGATTTAGACAGATTTCTAAAGTTTAATTTTTTTGAGTTGTGTTAAATATGTAAGACTATACGGACGTTCAACACTTATCAAGCAAAGCCTGGTTTTCACTGGGTAGCAAGGCTTTATTGTGTGGACTTCAAGTCCACAGTGAGCAAAAGTTGACAGGAGTCTCATGTTTTACGTTTTTAGCCTATCGATGTTTACATGTCAATACAGCAGCCTTCAGCCATGAATAATTTCAAGTTTCAAAATGTCATTTTGCATATTCGAATGTGTTTTAGATCAAAATGTTATTATAATCCCAACAGTCTTCCCTCGGTGTATCACGTTTAGACATGCTTGGACAGATGTGTCTTAATCACAGTATCTTATATAGTCCACTTTATCAGTTAGTTAGTTACACGCACACATACACACAGGCCTACAAACACAGAGACATACAAGCACACACTCTTACACACTTATTTACTAAAATAGTAAAATAGTAGTCTACAAGTTATTTTCTTTCGAAACCAGTGCAATAAAATTTAATCTACGATTTGAGTTCGCCTAGACTTTCCACCCTGCCGGTGTTTTGTGTGGTATTCAGAGAAGCTGAGAGTAGATTGTTTTCCTCTTTAGATTTGAGTCAAAGGCATTTTGTCATGGAAATGTTTTTGTTTACAATTGCCCCCTTTATATAAATCTATTACACATGGCTTATTTCCTAACGCACCCGTTGTCTACGCGATCATTGGACTGGGCTTAGCCGTATGAAAAGCTTTTTTTCTTCTTGCAGCGCTTAAAACGCCATATAGCGTTATAATTATAGATCTAAAACCATCTCAACACCTTGGCCAGAGGGAAGTTTAAACGCTTCTAATAACATAATTTATGTTTTCTTATCAAAATAATGAGTATCTTATTTAAGTCTTTTTTATATTCGATCAATTCAGGAATTTGTTTGTATTTCATATCATATGCCTATTAATTTGTTTTCGGATACATTCTTTTTGTTGTTGAGTGATTTCTTTTCTTGTATGTAAACACAAAACGTGATGATAACCTATTTGTTTTTTTACAATACATGTGTAATGTGAGTAGCCTTGTTTCACAAATCATATACAATATATAAAATATGCCTACTTAAGTTTTATTTAATACAGTTAGTTTTTACTCATCATTAATGTTTCAATTAAGAATGACAACATCCACATTTTTACCAACATTCCGAACAGTTAACTATCAAATAATTATCTTCTTATTGTCTCTGCCTGTTTCCCTCACACACACACTTTATCTATTTTTTGCTCTCTCTCTCCCTCTCTCTCTTTCTCTCTTCTTGATTGGAAAGAGGTAGTGTAATAGTCAGCATTTCTTATTGACTTCCATAAAGCTTATGTTGTATTCTCAGATCGCAGATCACCTTACATTATATCTGTGCCATCTTGGTCCAGATTCACACACACACAGACGCACAATCACACACAAACACACACACTCACACAGACATGCACACACACTCACACACACACACACCATCTTTTGTACTGAACCAGTAGAACAGAAACTGTGTGATGCAATCCCAAGGGAGAGATCTCCGGGCTCTTAGAAGCAGGAAATGCTGGCGTGACTCTCTGTCTGAACAAGGACCATGACAGGGGTCCCTCTCTCTCTCTCCCCCCCCCCCCCCCCTCTCTCTCTCTCTCTCTCTCTCTCTCTCTCTCTCTCTCTCTCTCTCTCTCTCTCTCTCTCTCTCTCTTTCTCTCTCTCTCTCTGCTTCTGTACACCTGCAGTGGTGGATGGAGCAAGATAAATTACCCCAAACCTTTGTCATACTGCTGTCATATGGATTTTTATCATGTGATGGGAAAATACAAAAGTAGGACTCCTAATATGGACAGTTATCTGATTTACGTCATTGACTCATGATTTGGTATGTCTGGATATTAGTCTACACAGTCCCAAACCCCTATGTGTCATGAACACGTCTTTTTTAAAAGTAAATTACACTTTTTGTGCCTATTCAACTGTCTAGTCTTAAGAAGTCCTCTCAGTTCAGCTCCAGATTTAAGCACAAACATCCCAGAACATCACACACAACCACCTCCTGACCAAGAACATTCCTCTGGACACACATGAATGTGTTGCTCTTAGGAACATGCATGGCACCTCAGATGTACATGTGGAAAACACACACACACACACACATACATACACTTCTTGATGCACCATGTTGCTGTGCCTGGTCACCTACCGAAACACTGAGATTTGTAGTAAAATCTGTAGATGTAGATGTGCAAAACAGACCGGTTTAAGGTCAAACACATCCCCGTGTTATGAAGAGAAGATGTCTGTGATATTATGATAGTATCCCAGAACTCCACATGCACATATTTAGATACATTTAATAATTACATACACAATGTCACAATTAGGTTTTTTGTTATTCCCCAGAACCACTAGGACGTTCAATGACTTTTTTGAAGCACTGGTATATTGTTTCAAGGAAGAAAAACATTTCTCAATATCCAGTCTATTGAATAATCATCTATTGACAGCATGGTAACTCACACACTTGGAGAAAATGTCTTGCAGATACAGAGTGACGCTGACTTCCATTTCCACATGCAGTAACCCTCAGCAGGTGCCTCTTAAAGCATCCATTTGAGGAGTCAACCAGCTCATGTGTCCTCTGTTATACATTTCTGGTATACAGTTCTGAATTTCTGGTAGAAAGCATCCTACCCCCCCCCCCCCCCCCCCCCTCCACACAGCCATCTCCGGCATGTTTGGTGCGATTTCTCAGTTATTTAAAACCCCGAGTTAATTTTGACCCCTTTTTTTTAAGTGCGTGGTCTTTTTGTGGGCAGGGGGACATTGTTGTCCGATTACGGCCTGACACTCCTTTCATCAAATCAAATCAAATGTATTTGTATAGCCCTTTTTACACGCAAGCATGTCACAGAGGGCTTCACATATGCCCATAGAACTGCCCCTCTTTCATGCCTGCCCCCTACCCTGGTAAGTAGCCACAGTGGCAACCAGCCTCCACCAGCCCCCCCCTCTCCCTCCCCCCTGCCTCCAGGCACTCCCACGCCTCCATCCTTCCCCGTCTCGTGCCCCCCCCCCACCCCCCGGGGGTGCCTGGTTAGAAGGGGCTTTGATAGAGCTGGCTGACTTAACCTTTGCCTGCTCCGCCCTGCCAGGGCCGGCCGCTAGATGTCAAGCTCTTAATACAATTAGAGCATGTGTGTGGAGTTGACCTTGCCGTTCGCCGAGGCTTACCCGTGTCCTAGGAAGTGTTAACAGCCGCAGGGCTTTCATCTCACTGCCGCTTCCTCTCTACCGCGAGGCGCTGCGAGCGCTGCTCCTCCCGGGGGCCTGGGAGACGGAGAACACACCCTGCGCGCACACACACGCTCGCACACACACACACACACACACACACACACACACACACACACACACTGACGCTGATGACTGAGACAGACTGACTATCATTGTTTACAAAGTAAGTCACTTACATATTATTTCGATAATAGATAATAGATGGTATTCAGGTTTACAATCTCTCAGTCTAAGAATCTGGAATATGTTGTATGGGAAGCCTCTTTTGGGTGACTCAAGGAGAGAGCACAGGGAGGAAGGCTCCGAGACAAGGATGGATGAAATTAAAGAGAAGGAAAGACATAAAGAAGTCCTCCTCGTACTGACAACACGACTGTTCCCCGCTTCCCCTTCAATTGAGCTGTGTTTGGCTTTGTTCTAATCCCCTCTCACCATTAGGTTGAGTCTCACAGACCACCCATGCTGCCATGCCAAAGACGTCTCAGGCAAAAGGCACTCAAATATGGCTGTCTTTTAATTACCACTCAGCACTCAGAGAACCGAGAAATGCAATGCCTCAGAAGAGAGAGAGGGAGAGAGTAAGGGAAAGGAAGAGAGCGAGGGAGGGAGGGAGGGAGCAAGAGGGAGATAGAGGAAGAGAGGGAGAAAAAGAGAGAGCTGAGCTCGCCAGCGTGGTATCACACATCCATCCGGAGAGAGCGCCGTCACTGAATACTGTATCGCAATGCTAACACAAACAAATCGTTAATGTTTTGGCTGTGCCTCATCTGCGCGCAACGACAAAGGCCTCCCTGTCGGAGGGGGGAAGTCGTTGTAATGCGCTGCAGACGAACCCAGCCCCGATGAGGAGGGATGAGGGAGCCATGAGACAGGCCCCGGGGGAGGACAGGTCGGGTGAGCGGAGGGGAGGGAGATGTGTGCCTGGCTCAGGGTGACCTGTTGTGGGGAGAGCAGAGCTGAGAGCAGGCCTGGATGACCCAGCCCTGGGGAAGGGGGGCGGCGGGTGAGGTGGGGGGGTGGAGGGGAGCAGGGCAGGGTGTTGGTCTGTGTGGATGGGTGTAGGAAGGAAGGCAGAACTCGGCGTCAGGCTCGAGGGGAGGCTTGGGGAGAGAGTGAACTCGGAACTGAGCCAGGTGTCTTCTCTCTCTTTGGGACATTACAAAATCATCTATCAGGGTTCAGTGTTACACTTGAAGAGCAGTGGTACTTTTGTCCTTTGCAGTTTTTCTATTTGACTGCGGACAGACAGAGGGATAAAGAAGAGAGAGGCAGTGTCTCAGCTGCCTGTCCCCTGGACAAGAAATAAGAGAGCAGGTGAGACAGAAGAGGAGAGATAGAATGAAGTGCAGAATGTGCGAGGACATGGAAGGAAGGACAGTACATAGAGAGAAAAAAAAAAACGGTGGGAAAAAGTAATTGGTACAGGAATTCCAACATAGTTGAACCCAGCAGGCCTCCTCCCCGCTCTCCTCCTCATCGCCCTATTCTCCCACAGCTTGGATCTAGAGCAATTTATCTGTAGTGTCAGAGAGTAGAGAAAGAGAAAGACAGAGAGAGAGAGAGAGAGAGAGAGAGAGAGAGAGAGAGAGAGAGAGAGAGAGAGAGAGAGAGAGAGAGAGAGAGTGAGAGAGAGAGAGAGAGAGAGAGAGAGAGAGAGAGAAAGAAAGAAAGAGATAGAGACAGAGAAAGAAAGAGAGAGAGAGAACTGGGAAGCCATCATAGTGGAGGAGATAGGAGTGATTCTGTTATGGCTATATACAGATAGCTACTCCAAATGGAAGAGTGATTCGGATCGCAGACAAATACAGTCAATGATAGTCATCTGTTGTTTGAGAAATGTGCACTGGAGTCATTAGGCCATGATTTAGATACATTTGCTTTCTTTTCTTCATCCCGTTTTTCTTTAGCCTTATTGCCAAGTGTATCACAGTAGCACTGTGTTACGTGTGTGTGTGTGTGTGTGTGTGTATGTGTGTGTGTGTGTGTGAATGTGAGAGAGAAAGAGAGAGAAGCATTAGTGTGACTGTGACGATTCTATGTGTAAGATTTGTATCATGTGTGTGCGGTGGTGCATAAGGTGACACGTCATATATGTGTGTGTGTGCTGAGTTTCTTATTTGCGCTCGTGTGTGTGCGTCCTTGTTTGTGTGCTGTAAGTGAGTCTGGAAATTGTTAAGAGAGAAGAGTTTGTAATTGCTCTGTACTCTGTACTGTGCTCAATACACTCCTCTGTGGGCTCCACAACAGCAGCACAGAGCATGACTACCTCCTGTGATATGATATGTCAGATTAGTGGTCTCCGTTAGGATGCCACAGATTGCTGAGAGTGATAGCGGATACAATGATTCAAAGTGTACAATCCCTCCATTGATTGGGCCTCAGCTTCATATTTGCATTTGAGTAAAGGAAGGACTCTTAAAGGAATGAAAAACGCATTGGATTTGTGTTTTAATGCCTTCCTTTCTCTTGCTGTAGGAGAATCAATACACACACGTGGGATCGCACACACAAGCGCGTTCATGCAGGGGCACACACACGCTCACCTTCTTTTACTTGAGGACATGTTTTCGTTTTTCTTATATATTATATTGTTGTATTTATCATAATATGATGATCTCATTTATATTAATGTAATGTATTTTGTAGAAATGTTATTTAGAGGAATACATAATTTTTATAGTAAAACATATGACTTAAAACAAATATCTGTGTGATTGAAGAGCAATTAATTAAGATTTATTGTCACACTAATTCAAATTACAACGCGAAAATGAAAAACATTGCTAAAACGTAATTCAGATGAAACGTTTATTTAATATTTAACAACGATACTTTAAAAGAAATGTATTCCGCTTACTGTTTTTATTTTTTATAAAGTTCATGCAGCATGCTTAAAAAATTAACCTTTTCTAGTGTTGTCTCTTGAATAATTTGATAAAAAAATGTGTATGAACAAATGTGTTAAATATGTCTGTATTATTACATAATACATGGTTAGTAAATGGAATGTGTTTATATTTATATATCATTATCTTGTATTATGGGATATATTATCTTATACATTTTTGTCTTAAATTTCCATAGAAGGTATTCTGGTGTAAATGCGTAAAAAAAATATATCCAATACTTGACAGCAGTGCCCTGTGATAATCACATTACTTTTTTGTAAAATTTTTGTTTGAGTGTTTTTTGGGGTCATAGCCAAACAAATGACCCCTCTCAAAAGCCCATAGAAGGAATTAAAGGAGAGATTGACAGTAAGACCATGCAAACAGCTAATCATCCCAACACAATGCTTACTCATTCACCTCTCCCACCCCCGATTGTGGAAATTAGCTCTAGTTTTCATCCGCTAAACGGCTGAAGGGATTTCTGACGGAAGGCACGTGTCACAATGATTTTCAATCGTTCAATCTCCACTTATCCATTAATTTCTTTGTGCCTATTTTTTACATTTATGTTTTATCAAGAGGGCATCATTTACCAATGTAAAATACAGTACACTGTTCGTAGGTGTGGTGTGATGTTGAGGCCCAGGGCTGAGTAGATATTCCTTCAGAACCTGTCCGTCTGACCTAACAATATGAGCACATTCTAAACCCGACGGTGTTCATTGTAGAAAAATCTAAGATGGATGGATTAATTCCAACACTCATTGTGAAGATGAACTAGGTGCTATCTAGATGGATCTGAGAATGACCCCTTACTGTCTGTGTCTTTGCTGTCTGGGTTCAGATTTATTATTATTTTTTGACTGTTGAAGTGAGTGTTTTTTTTCTCTTCCCCAATGATATGTGCATGTGTGTGTGTGTGTGTGTTAGGCCTCCCTCCAGATTTGATAAGAAAATGTATATTCACATTTACATTTTTAAGCAACTTTAGTTTTGGCTTTTATGGTATTTCTCTGTGATTGATGTAAATGCATATTGCATTTGTATCACACTCAGCTGTGGTAAACTAGAGTCTTCCAACCAATCAGAATGTGATAATGATATCTATTTAGGCTGGTTTGGAAGGTGTGCTCACTGAACCATCAGAAAGAGGAAGCCAGCCCATGACTTCACATTTTGTAATTATCACATTCCAACCTTTGACATTTTTCAAAGCTTGTTTCACATTCACACTTACAGCATTTGGTATTGTTCATCAGGTTGAACATTTGAAAATAATCAGGAATGCGAACTGTCTTTTCGTAATTACTCATCAGTAAGAGTCAGGAAGGCTAGTCAAGAAGGTAGTCATGTTTGTTGCATAGGCACAGTAACTGCTTGGATAATGAATACACGCTTAACACGTGTACAATTGTTCACACACACACATGCACACCACACACATATACACATGCACACACACACACACACACACACACACACAGGCATCCATGCATTTTAGAATGAAATAAAAGTGTGTCCTTAATGATTTGATCAGGTGTGAAGTAGAGTCATGTTCAGTAATACTCCTGTTGTAAGCGCACTGAAGAGGAAGTGATTAAACATGTGATTAAACATGTGATTAAACATGTGATTAAACATGCTACTAATCCGAGAAATGACTGCCATAGAATGTAATTTGGCAAGTCTCGTTTCAAAAAGAGAAAGGTAGAATGAGGGAGAGACAGAGAGAGGCTGATAATTACTTGTAAAAGCTCCATGTTTCTTCTTTTTACAATATTTTTTTTTGTTTTAATAGATGTTCTTCGCAAAGATACGATATTTGTTAAAAAGAAAATTGTATAATCACTCAACTTTTATGATTTTTATCAAATAGACAACAAGATAAACAAAATGCTCAAATGTATTAAATCATCACTTAATATGGAAACATAATATACAACAATATGGAAACAGAATATTAGCCTACAATAAATAATATGTGTTATTAATTGTAACATTAATAACGTAACTAAAACATTTTCACAAAATACACACATATTTTGTATAGCACACAAACAAATAATTTGGAAAACACATTTAGAATTAACTTAGATTACACAATATAGACATACTAAAACTATTTAGAAAAACACAATTTGATTTTCATCAAAATGTAACTTAACAGTGCCACTGTATGTCTTAAAACCTGTGAGGGAACAGTTCATTGAGAAGCTGGACCTCCATGACCTCTGTTAAGAGACTGTGTTTGAATGGCTTTACCTATGCTAAATGAAGAGGCCTAGCCGTTTGAAATGCTGGTGGAAATGACTGGGCTTGATAGCAGAGGAGAATCCTAATAGGTCCATCAAAGAGCTGATTTGTACCCAACAAACGAGGCAGCTGTGAATTGTATGAAATATTGGAAATCAATAGCTTCTATGGAATTTCATTAAGCGGCAGTATCCACAATTGATAGGCCCTCATAATTTGATGGATTGCACAAAGAAAATTATTAGCTGGATCTATGGAGAGAGAGGGAAGGCACAACACTCGGTCTGGAGAATTGGTGAACCAGGGCAATTTGTTCTGAGTAACCAAAAAATAAAGAATATCGATTCTGCTTATGTTAAAAGAGAGAAAAAAAAGATTCAAAGGTTAAATCTTTGCAGGGTTGCCGCGCAGAATACGTGTGGATTTTTAGATAGATTATTTATTCATGAATTCCCCGCCCCCTCTTTGTCTCCCCTCCTCCCCCCGTCCTCCCTCCTCCCCCCAGCCCCAGGTCTGATCCTGGATGATGCGGACAGCGGCAACGAGAGCCGCAGCGGGAGCGAGGAGACGCACGTCTGCGAGAAGTGCTGCGCGGAGTTCTTCAAGTGGTCCGACTTCTGCGAACACTTAACAAGCTGCACCAAGAACCCCCTGGTGCTGATCGTCAACGACAACGAGCGCCCGCCCACCCCCGACCCCTCCCAGGAGTACCTCGCAGAGCCCTCCCCCACGCCCAGCTGCCCCAGCGACCAGGCGGAGAGCGAGGACCCCGGGGAGGGCAGCCACAGTCCGGAGGATGGAGGGGATGAGGGGGCGGAGCTAGCCCTGGAGGTGGGCGGTTCCCTGGAGAAAGAGGAGGAGGAGCCCATGGATCTGGAGTTGTCCCCAGAGAAGCCCCCGGACCCTGAAGACAGAGAGGGCTCCCCGGAACCGGATGGAACTTTACCTCAGCTCAGCGAGGCTGCTCCCTCCCCTGCCGCCAGCTACAGCATGCCCAGCACCAACGTCACCCTCGAGACCCTACACGGCACCAGGGTGGCGGTGGCCCAGTTTTCTCAGAGTGTGCGGGCGGCGGCCGCCAGCGGAGGCGTGTCCACCATGGCGATTCCCATGATTCTGGACCAGTTGATGGCTCTGCAGCAGCAGCAGATCCACCAACTGCAGCTGATCGAACAGATACGCAGCCAGGTGGCACTGATGAACCGCCAGCCCAGCGCCCAGCCCCCCCTCAGCCACCACCCCCACCACGGGAGCTCCAGCGCTGCTGCCCAGGGTGCCCCCTCTGGCCCCAGCCAGCTCCAGCTCCACAGCTTCATGGCCCCCCCTGCCCACCAGCTTCCCCTCAGGCTCCACTCCGGTCTGAACGGCCAAGGCTCCTCCCCCCTCGCCTCAGCTCTGGACGGGCCTCTCGCTCAGTCTGCGTCGAACGGCAGTCAGCAGTCTAGCTCCACCATGGCCAGCAGCACCTCGGCGAGCTCCGCCTACCCCCCTTCAAGTGGGAGCGGCGTGGCTTCTCTTCTGCCCCCCTGCTCGTCCTCCCTCTCCGGAAGCTCCAGCGGGGCTAGTGGATCAGGGCCCGGTGGCAGCAGCAGCTCAGCCCTGTCCAGGACCTCTGGCAGCCCCCCGGCGCTGGGCCACAGCAGCCTGCTCAGCTCGGCCTCCAACCTCCCTCTCATCCCCCACAGCTCCTCCAGCAGTGTCATCTTCCCCAACCCTCTGGCCAGCATAGCGGCCACCGCCAACGCTCTGGACCCCCTCTCCGCCCTGATGAAGCACCGCAAGGGGAAACCCCCCAATGTGTCGGTGTTTGACACCAAGCCCAGCTCAGAGGACCCATTCTTCAAACACAAATGCAGGTTCTGTGCCAAGGTGTTTGGCAGTGACAGCGCCCTGCAGATCCACCTGCGCTCCCACACGGGAGAAAGGCCCTTCAAGTGTAACATCTGCGGCAACCGCTTCTCCACCAAGGGGAACCTGAAGGTCCACTTCCAGAGACACAAGGAGAAATACCCCCAAATCCAGATGAACCCGTACCCCGTGCCGGAGTATCTGGACAATGTGCCCACCAGTTCAGGTATCCCTTACGGCATGTCCCTGCCCCCTGAGAAGCCTGTGACCACCTGGCTGGACAGCAAGCCTGTCCTGCCCACAGTGTCCACCTCAGTCGGTCTGCAGCTTCCACCGACTCTCCCCAGTATGATGGGAGGGTTCGGCGACTCCCCCAGCCTCACCCCACTCAGCAGGTCACCCCAGAGGCCCTCCCCACCATCCAGCGAGTGTGCGTCTCTCTCCCCGAACATATTCACAGACGCTGGCATGACCACAGCTTCTCCCTCCCCTAAGGCCAACACAGTGGCCGACGCGCAGCCTCTGCTGAAATCCGAGGGCGTCCACCTGCCCCCTACTGTCGCCTCCAGATCAGGGGAGAACACCACCACCACCTCCGTCACGCAGGTGGTCCTGTCCACCACCATCAACTCCTCCCCCTGCACCGGCGCTGGTCTGGCCTGTGAGCCCATCAGTGCCCCCAGCTCCGTCTCCCACAACATCCACCCCATGCTCACCTCGTCCTCCTCCGCCTCCCACCCGGTGCTCCCCATGCTCTCGGACCAGTTCAAAGCCAAGTTCCCCTTCGGCGGCCTCCTGGACTCTATGCAAACCTCCGAGACCTCCAAGCTGCAGCAGCTGGTGGAGAACATCGACAAGAAGATGACCGACCCCAACCAGTGCGTCATCTGCCACCGCGTGCTGAGCTGTCAGAGCGCTCTGAAGATGCACTACCGCATCCACACGGGCGAGAGGCCCTTCAAGTGCAAGATCTGCGGACGGGCTTTCACCACCAAGGGCAACTTGAAGACTCACTTCGGGGTCCACCGGTCCAAGCCCCCCCTGCGGGTGCAACATTCCTGCCCCATCTGCCAGAAGAAGTTCACCAACGCAGTGGTGCTGCAGCAGCACATCCGCATGCACATGGGGGGGCAGATCCCCAACACTCCCCTCCCGGAGAGCCTGCAGGACATGGACGCAGACCTCTCGTTCGACGAGAAGAGCCTGGACGCCATGAGCAGCTATGACGACGACCTCCTGGACGAGATGGAGCAGGCCATGGAGGAGGAAGCGGAGCTGAAGGAGGGGGAGATGGACCCGTCGAAACCCCTCCTCCCCTACTCTCCCGGAGCTTCCCCGCCCACCTCTGTCATCTCCAGCATAGCCGCTCTAGAGAACCAGATGAAGATGATCGACTCGACGGTCAACATGACTCGCTCCTTTGGCCTGAAGCCCTACCAGAATGGTGGTGGGTTCGGAGTGGAGGGGGACTTCTTTGCCAGTGACTCCGTGTCTGCGATGGGGGATGGGGGCAGCCCAGCCCTGTCTGATGGGGGCAGCCCGGCCCTGTCTGAGTCGTCCGGCTCTATGCAAAATATGTCCCCAGACCACAGCCACCCAGAGAGCCACTCCAACAGTCTCCCAGTCACCATTCTCAACCATAACAGCGCTTCAGAGGGAGGACAGGATAACAACCACGGGATGGCCACAGTGAAGTCGGAAAAATCGGACACTCCCTCGCCGATCCCTGTGTCTGAGGGGAACGGGGCACTGGACCTGACTGCCACCCAGCCTTCCAGGCACTTCATTAAGGAGGAGAACCACTTCAACATGCTCTTCCTGAGTAGAGACAGAGGTACGTGCAGAGACATGAACTCACATGGTGTCGCAAATAACAGCTCACATGAACCCATTTCAACTGTCAACATGCTCATACAATATTTACTCAACCTCTCTAATGCAATGCTCTATCTTCACTGGTCCCTACGATATGTTTCTCTCAGGACTCAGCACTCCTAGCCTGGCCACCACAGCCTCCAACATGATCAAGATGGAGATGAACGGCCACGGCAAGTCCATGTCACTAAGCAACAGCCCCCACCTACCTGTGGGCGTCCAGGTGCCCGCCACGGCGCCGCACACCACCATGAACCCCAGCATCACCCCCATGCTGGCGCCCCCGCCCCCCAGACGCACTCCCAAGCAGCACAACTGCCACTCGTGTGGCAAGAACTTCTCCTCCGCGAGCGCCCTGCAGATCCACGAGCGCACCCACACGGGGGAGAAACCTTTCGGATGCTCCATCTGTGGACGGGCCTTTACCACCAAGGGAAACCTGAAGGTAGGAGGGAGACCAGTCACGTTGCCTTTGATAAGTCATATCAAGACTACTGTACATCTATGAGGAGAAGAAAGACGCCTCAGTTCTAAGTCTTAATATGACAATGTTATAGTACTACAACACCATTTCCCATGACTAGCAGATCCTACAGTGTCATATGTAAAATGTAATTGAGATAACTACCAAAAAAAATCGTAAACATTCCTATGTGTGTTTGATGCTAATCCAGGTTCACATGGGCACCCACATGTGGAACAACGCGCCAGCGCGGCGAGGCCGCCGTCTCTCCGTGGAGAACCCCATGGCTCTGCTGGGGGGAGATGCCATGAAGTTCAGCGAGATGTTCCAGAAGGATCTGGCCGCGCGGGCCATGAACGTGGACCCGGGCTTCTGGAACCAGTATGCAGCAGCCATCACCAATGGACTAGCCATGAAGAACAATGAGATCTCCGTCATCCAGAACGGGGGCATACCCCAGCTGCCCGTGAGCCTCAGGGGCCCTGGGATGACCTCGCTGGGCCACCTGTCTGGAGGTCTGGAGCGGGTACATGCTGGTAGTAGCCCTCCCATGAGTGGCCTAGAGAAGACTGGGCTGGAGGTTGGGGCTGGGCGGCCGTTCTCCAGGTTTATGGACGAGAATAAAGAAATCGGTATCAACTAAAGACTAACGGTAGTATCCTCTCAGAGAGACCCATCTCATGATGTGGAAAGGACATAAACTGCTAATCCAGTTTGAACACTTATGTACTATATTATGTACAGGTTACGTTTTTTTTGTTTGGATTTTGGAAATATAGTATTTAGTATTGGTTAGAGGCATTCCATCCTCCTTGATATTTCGCTCATACGAAGAATACTTTGTCTCTAGTTTGAGAATATGTCGTCTTGCAAGATTTGCATGGTACTTCTTGGTTTCTATCAGTATGTTCGACTGCTTTCATGGATTTTCTTTTAAAAATAATACCTTGACTCAGTGGCGACAAGCGAATTGCCTCATTGTAAAGGACTGAAATAAGAAAGAGACAGTTGCTGCCGAGACTGACTAGCCTTTGTTTGGCTACATTGTTTATGTTTGTTCCCACACAAAGGGCCAGGTATAGACTGAAATAAGACCCACGAATGGTGTTTCTGTGCTCGCCTAATTATTATTTTTCTCATGAAGTAGAAAACTTGAAAAAAATGTTTGAACTATTTTAATCTTTAAATTTACTCTCCCGGCATTGTGTTATAATATTGTCCTGTGTCTTTAGTATTTATGATATTGAAAAAAGCGGGTATAAGAAAATATATTTAATTGCCCAAGCATTTTATTGATCCTTGTTTTCTAAAGATTGCAGACTTCACTTCTAAGTATCTCTTTCAATAAAGACAACAAGTCATGACAGTTGAAAAACAGAGACACCTTGTGAGGTTTTATTTGGATATCCAGCAAGACTATGTGTAACATGTCAGGTGAAGATAAAGTGAAGGAGCCGCTGGGTATCTGAAGCTGCTATGACCACAACCCTGCTTTTAACCTTTGTAAAAAGACGGAAAAAAAGATATCCTTTGGAAGTAAAAAAAAAAAAAAAAATGTATGTATAGAAATACGGACAAATCTAAACAGGTATGCATATTTTGTATCACATGAAAATAGACATCATGAGTTGAGAGTATTTGTCATGTTTGTGAATGCACTTTTTAAAACGAGACGTTTTGTCTGTGAGTTATCGTTAACCCTTTTGACTGAGCTATCTATCACGTGTTGTTTGGATTGTGTTCAGCGTACCAGTCCTCCAGGTTGCAGAAGGGCTCCTTGGTGGCAGCACCTGTGCTGCTCTCTCAAGGACGTCCTCCTCCACTCAATCAAACCTTCTCAAATAAAAAAAAGAGAGAACAGGTCATCTGTGTTTGACTGGTCTCCTTCCCTGCATTTGATAGGACGCTTTCTGTTCTTACCACTTTAAATGCATTGCAGATTGTATTTTTCTTCATGGCAGGTTCTAAGATTCAATGATTACATGAATTGTTTTAGTGATGGATTATTTGATTTAATGGAAATTACAGCTTCCTCACTGTGCAGTGTGCATAAACAACTTCTTAAAACTCATAATCACACAAAATTGTTTATATAAATCTAAATGAACAATTGTTTTCTTTGCTTAAATCATTTATTTAACCCAAGATAATCCATTCCCCAGAATAAATGGGTCAAAGGAAAGATGCTGTCAGTATAACCTCCATTTAAAAGCCGACTCAAATAATACGTACCCATTCTTTGCGACTCAGCCTCGGGAAAAACTGAAACCTTGCAAAACGTGGCTTCCATTTTAACAAACTCGAATAAGGCCTTGTTGAGGTGAATTCAAGGAACAAACAGGAGCACTCGACACTTAAGACACGCAAATGCAAGAAAAAACAAATCAATTTTTAGCCTACCCCCGGGATGAAAGAAAGAGCAGGGGAGAAAATACAGAATCAATATCTTTCACAGCTCCCCAGAAATGATTACAATCCATTTAATTATTCAGAAACAAGCAATCTTATTATTAACATTTTAGTAATTTACAAAGGAACATTTTATATATGTGGAAGTCACCATGAAGGTGTAATAACTCAGTTCTGCCAAACTGCAACCGAGGTGGGATCAAACCAAACAGGGTGGCAACCTATCGAGTGACCAAGAGAACGTTTCTAAGGGTAGAGTAGGTTATAACCAGACATTTTTCTCAGGATCTCCTGAGTGTGAACTTTGATTGCTAAACAAATCTTAACATATGTTCAGAGTCCAATGTAAATTTGTTTAATGTTTCCCCAAAAAAATCAGTGGAAAAATGGGTTGTGTTCTAAAATATTTGCTTTTGCTTGTGTTTGGTGCTGCATATCCTGGTGAGCGCTTTGAAATGGCCTCTTTATTTTGGGAATTTCAAATAAATACTGCAGTCCTTCTGGGGATGACTGGCAGTCATGTTGCTGATTCCCAGACATCTCTGGCGATTAAAACACATATAAAAGGAACATGGTCAATATGGGAATATTCTTTTTTTCCATGAAGAGAAAAAAACTAAAACCAAAATGAAAGAATATAATTAGCCGCCATCTGCTCTCCAGCCTTCCTTGAGTGGTTTGAGTGTTTCAGAAAAGATGTTCAATTATGTTGTAAATATTATGAAGGATTTAAATGAGTTTGACTGAATATCCAACGGGATCAAATAGATGAGACACTGCATGTGTTTGTGTTAATAGTTTAGAAAGCTGAGGTGTTTGTGTTTACGTGTGTGTGTGTGTGTGCGTGTGTGTCATTGTGTTGATGTGTATGTGCGTGTGAGTGCATGTGAATAAAAGGTCCAATTAACATAAATCTAATTTGTTATATTTTAGAATAATAAAGTATATACGAAGGATGTTACCTTTTAACTAAGAGGGAGAGTGTCTTAGTACGTTACCCTGTACACATACCATCAATAAGAGAGTTCATAGGAGATGGAAAGATTTAGCTTGTAAATGTAAAATATAGGTTTGCAGTGTTTTCATGCCGGTGATACATTAAATAATATTTACAATATGGATGCACTCTCTTTCTGACACTATTATTGGCAAATAGCCTACAGGCCTTTTAGCACTGCAATGTTTTTAAATAATCTCTGAAATGATAATGTCTCCTGTAGCTAACTGTCATGGAATAGGTTCAGTATTATTCTACAGTCTATCATGAGGCCATCGCTCAGGTATGTAAGGTGTTTTGTAAGGTGTTTTGTAAGGTGTTTTTTTTTTTACACACGACACAGTCTCTTACATACTGTAGGTTGGGCTTTACATAATTCCTTTGTATTAAAAGGCACAATAACATTGCACGAAACAAGACTAAATGTATTTCCTGAGGAATTAAACAGCATGACCTGAGCACAACGTTCAGCTAGGAACGAAGAGTGTGTAGAGGTGTGCCGCCATGTGAACGCTTGAAACAGTATTGAGATTTCCATACAGTAAGATGTCTGCGTCATGTAAAAGCGAGCTCATAATGCAGACCTGTCTAGCTCGTAGTACAAGTGAGAGCCAAGTGTTTGAGCAGCTGTAGCAGCTATAGCATGCCTCGGTGAGGTTTCCTGTAAATACTGCTGGATGTCATTGTCTGTGGGAGAATACAGCTTTGTTAACCCTGGCTGGATGGTAATGAGCTCACATGACGATCAGATGTGTGTGACAACCTCTGTTTGTCCCAGAGAGACACATTTTACATGACTTACTCTGTGTGCGTGTGTGTGTGTGCGTGTGCGTGTGCGTGTGTGCGTGTGCGTGTGTGTGTGTAGCGTCTGCGTGGCATATGTTAGATTGGGGTTTTGTGGATTTATCATATCCATAGTGTATGTGGTGTGTGCTGTCGTGCTCACATAAATGTGTTTGTGAATGATGTGCTTTTATTTGTGTGTGTGTGTGTGTGTGTGTGAGGAAACGAGAGAGCACTGGTGGTGGTCGCCCAGCATCGCCCCCTGGAGTGTCACAAGACACCTAACACATAACACGCTGTGACACACACACGCGCACACACACACGTACACAGACACACACAGATACACTTATGTGATTCACACAGCAAAACCATCTGGTGAGCATTAAGGCAGTCTGTACTAGTGTAAATTCCAGTGTTCTTGAGATGCAACACATGGCTGTGCTGGTTTGTGCAGCATGTTACCTCAGTCAGACATAAACAATATCAACATCAGGACATTTGTATATATCCCGACAGGTGAACTTACAGGTAACACACTCACACACATACACACACACATACACGCTGTACACACAAACACATTGTTTTAGCATAGTCTTCTGCTGGACAAGCAGATGGGATTGACTTCTGGAGTATTACTTTTCAAATTCCTTTTTACAATATTTTCAACACTATTTTTACCCATTTCCATCTCTCTTTAAGATATGATTAAGCTTGCTTTTAATTGAATAAGAAAAGCAGTTGCTGTAATAAGCAACAAAAAAAAACTCATCAACTCGTTCCAGAAGCCATGATTATGACATCTCTGTTTTTTTTTCTCATTTTCCCTCATGTGTACCCTACAATGTCCGCAGGATCGAGGCTTCCTCTCCTGAACAGACGCTCTCACTCAGTTTCCCGTTTGGCAGACACTAATGACTTGATCCAATCAGAACAGCTTCGGGGCACAAAAAAATGGATGTAATCATATTAAAATTAATATGCAGAGCTCAGCACAATGGGACAAATTTAGCAAAAACGAGAACCAATCATCGCTCCGGCCTCTCGTGACTGGATGCAGGCAAATATTCGCTGGTGATGAATGACAGCCTGGTCATCAGTGCGGGCGACCATGCTGTCAGCCATTCTTGCTGTATGCTGCATGTGATGAACTGTATTAAGTCGTAATGATCTCCATTCAACCCTCATCAGTAGGTTATTGTCTGTTTATTGGTTGTTTTAGACAGTTGTTTTCAACCGCTTTTGAGTTTGCCCTGAGGTGCTTTTTTGGACACTATGGATATGTAGGCCACATATTAAAAGTTGGATTGTCTAACGTCTGTGTCCAATATCAGCTGCTAACAGAGGCTTACTCAATACAATTCCCAGGCAAATCATTACTGTTTCTCACCCAGCAAGCTTGTATTCAGTTCATTTTGAATACAGCATTCCACTCATTCTTCCAATCATGTGCTAGCATTTACCAAATCAAAATTGTTAATTTTTGCAGACAAGACCGAATGAGTGTAAAAAACACTTTTTGTTAGGTCTCGGAGCAGTAATTTTTATGGCATTTTATTATCAGTAGCTGAGCCATGGTTGAACCTTGAGTCATGCATGACAAAAGCACTGTGAAGACAGACGACATTATACCTCAAGTGATTTCAATTAGGACTCCCAACCAGCAGCTCAAGAGGTTATATGAGGACTTATCAATAATACAATTGTGACAATACAGAACCTGCTGCACACTCTAATATTTACTTTAACTACATTTGGTCTGATACATTACATTTAATGGAATGCAACACACTGTGTCTGGCATAGAATGTAGTTTGACGCCATGTAAACAGCAGCATCTCCATCCCTGATGAGTTATGTACATTATCTTTCCTTCTATAGTGAAACCAAGTTAATTTTTAAAACAATTGAATCCAATTGTCAGTTTGTTTGTCTTACCTGCCGACAGGAAAGTGTGAGCTACCTGTTTGGGGAGAACGTGTGTTGACGTGTGGACATGCCGCCATGCGTGTCTTTCTGTGTGCGTGTGCGTGGGGAGGGGGTGGGGGGAGTGGTAGAGCGGGCAGGCAGGCAGGCCTGTGGTTGGGGACGAGGCTGCTGTCTGGTGAGTGTTTAATGCCCTGCCCACTGTGAAAGTCTCCCTGAAACAGGAGCAGTAAATATCCCCATTGATCCAGAGCAGGGGCCTCTATGATGATGCAGTGGCGAGCAGCCATGGGAGTAAATCTGCTCGACAGTAATCCAATCCTCTTCTCAAGGCCCTTGGATCTTAGATAGGTGCTTTAAATCCAAAAGTGAGCTTTTTTGCACAATCCCCCACTCCTCCCCCCCCCCCTCACCCTCCCGACCCCCCCTCTTTCTTTTTGTTGTCCATTCTATTTGTGCTTTAACGCCAGATACAGGAGAGGATCTATGGCTTCCTAGCATACAGAGACTGTTTCCCGAGATGCTACTCCGGATGAACTCCCGTATGGCTTTGATTCGTTTGTAGGATTATGCTAAGTGGATTCTGTCATGGTCAAACATACATGGTTCAACTGGGCCCATGATAGGCTCCGCTCAGCGCAGCTCTGCTCACCTGTGCCAGAATGACTCCGAGGCGCAGGTGGAGGTCTTTCTCCTCTGACGCCAGCAAAGAGAGATCCCCTGGGAACTCTCAAACGCTCTCAGGCTGGAATTTCCATGCCAAACAGGCTAAAAGATGCCGCTCAATTGCTCGCTTGGCCGGCTCCTCTAAATGAACTTTTTTTTTTTAAATGTACGGAGGCCCTCGAGATAGTCATGCTCTCTAGATCCCCTGGAACAGGATTGAGTGTTTTGCCAATTCAAATTCTTTCTTGTGTGGGTAGTTAAAGAGCGTCAAGGGCACGGAGCTCTTTGGTCTTTGCAGCTCTGATGCATTCAATGCCCCTTCTGTGTGCCTTGTTGAAGGTTGATCCTTGTAATGGAATTCCACATTAACATTTCACGTAACATTTCTAAGTAATATCATCCACTTTTTTTTTGTTGATGATTGATGGATATTCGAATGATGCTTGGCTTTCAGGCAGCAGAGTTCAGCATCTTTTCGACTGTGGCTTATGAAGGTGTGATACGTAAAGTCTCGACATTAATGTAAAGAATGAATAAAAACTCCTTCCTGAGTTTTGGTGTATACGTCTTTTTGTGTGTGTGTTTCTGTGTGTCTGTGTGTGTGTGTGTGAGTGTGTACATATCAGCCTTCTCCCCCGTCATCAGTGATTCATCCCATAGGTCTCTAGGACTGCAAGTCTTCCACCTTAACAAAGAGACACATTCACCGACACTGGGCAGCAATCTAACTGCCTGTTCCTGTGCCGCGTCAAGGAATTAACTCAAGCTGCAGGCTTGTCAAAGTGTAAGCTTTATCTAGTGCCATTAGTTTTGGGGGGAAAAGGAGAATGGGAGAGAAAGAGAGAGAGAGAGAGAGAGAGAGAGAGAGAGAGAGAGAGAGAGAGAGAGAGAGAGAGAGAGAGAGAGAGAGAGAGAGAAAGAGATGGAAGACAAAGAGTTTAAAAAGGTGTTTTCGAAAATCAATGAATGCGTAGGATGAATATAGTGGTGGTCCTCAAAAGGAACATGTCATCAATTAAACAAACTTGGAGAACAGGCCCAATCCATCAGCAGGAGCAGGGGAGCTGGTATTGGGTTCCGCTTTGACGTGACGAATGCCGGACCTCCTCGGAGTGCCCAAGGTTGCGGATCGATAGAGATCATCATTCTGATGTGGCCTTTTATCTCTCAGTCCGGGTCCCTGGAGCCCCGCCCTGCCTCTCGGCGCAGACACCTCCCGGTTCAGACGGGGGCACGCCCAGGGATGGGGAGCGGAGGCTGGGGCCTGATTGCATCACTTATCCCTCCCAACCTAACAAGCGCTCCGGTGCCCTCCTCCGCTCCTCAGACTCCTCCGTCTCCCCAGAGTGATTCAGACAACTTTTTTAAGTGGGGCTTTGGAGAAGCCAATTGATGAAGTCGGAAGGGCAAAACACTGGGTGCCCCCCCCCCCCCCCTCCCCTCCGGGATGGCGGTGGGAGTCTGGGGTTAGAAGAAGCAAAGAGTTGGGTGCTCCACCTACAGGTGACAGGGGGATGAAAACGGCTCTGGTTCTTGTCATTCCCTCCTGTCTCAGTGAGAGGCCGAGGCTCAGCACCGCTCTCGTCTCCTCCCTTGGTGGTAGTTATTCAAACGTGTCAAATCGGACTCAGGCGAAAGCCTCCTGGGTTGGTATTGATTGGCGCCATTATGGAATTTTACGCCAATAAACTGTCATGGCTTACTGTAACACTCCAATGATTAGGCCCACTCTGGTCACGTGAGCTGGGGGAGTGTCCTCATTAGCAGAGACCATTATGAGAAAATGGAGTTTCAAAATCGGGTTAGAGAATGATACATATCGATTCATTTCCGTTTTTATCGTTCCGTTTAGATGTGTTATTGTTGTATAGAGTTGCCAGTAATTGCCATGTTGTTATGGTCACCCCGAGTCCTCGTTTGCAGTTCCTTTCTGAGTTTCCAATGTTTTACCTTGAGTGTGTTTGTGTTTAAATGGACATTTGGGGGTTGTCCAAGACCTTTAAAGCAGATAACTAAGGGCCACTTTTCGTTTACTTCCTTGCTTTATGTACAAATAGTCCACAGTTTACACGGGTGAATATAAATCTCAATCTACTACTCGTACAACCCTGCTACATTGTAACACGATAACCTAACCGCACACTGGTTTTGCTTTTAATGAGTAAAGTGGACATTTCACAGCCAATCGAATCCTTTGCGGTAGTTTCTTCTTTTTTACAGACTCAAAACGGGGTAATTCGGGGCAGAAGGATTTGTTGATCCAAATTTCCATTATTGAAACATCTTTTCATTTGCACAAGTGATCTGTGAGGAGGTTGAGGAAGCAGCCAGACTGGAGCACGCTGGGGGAGGAAGCAGGGAAGCCAATGTTAACATCATATCGTGTTCCCTGTTTTTCTACTTCTCCCTTTTTTTCTTTCTTTACGGGTTACGAGAGCGAAAAAGAGGGAGCTTGATGGACCAGTGGTCGAAGAAAGTGTCAAGTGATGCCATTCGAATACACAAACGCCCACACGAACCCATGCGTGAAGGACTGACTGACCGCACACGTGAATTCATTCTTTGATGACTAACAAAATAAAATAAACACGATTGAATGAATGAATAAATAATTTATTTCAATTACTTCATCTTTTACGAGCACTTCACAGTGCAACCAGATACAAACAACATCAAGGACTCGCATCTACCGAACCTTGTAAACTAAAGCTCTGTTTTCATCTAGGGCATATGACTTGCTGATGCGATGAGATTTTAGAGTTGTCAGAGTCAATGATTGACATGATGAGAGAATCAATGTGAAAGCCTTCCTGCCAGGCAATAATCCATCCAAACTGATCACGCTTCAAATTGCCTGCAGCTATTGATCTATCGTTCAGCTCAGGAGCGTGTTAGGAGCTCAGCAATAACAATCAACCAACAACATCTAGACATCTAAAGAATGATATGTTTATCCTGATAGCTAACTGGTTAACATAAGATACAGCCAGTGTCATACCCGGTGGAGATGGATTTCAAGAACATAATGGATCGGAGTATTTTATGAGATCAAGTGCTGTTAAACTACCAAGAAATCGGAAAGTCCCTCAATAATGACCTTCATATACACCTAATGTTCGTTGCGGCCTAACTCGACTCTATTTCTAACTCGACTCTATTTCTGCTGTGACATCACAACCTGAGACAGCGTGCGACAGGTAGATATGACAATCCTCTCCCAAGACACTGGCCCCAGAGTCCAGTCCTCTGCAGGTGGCGTCCATCGCTCAGGGACATGCGTGTCACCCTAAGCGTTTGTTTCCGACGACCCCCGGGGTCAGCCGCTCGCCTTAGCTAGCGGCCCATGAGGCGTGGTTCTCCGTGATCACAGCGGACCCTTTGCATTACACCTTATCGTTTCCTCCCAGGTCTGAAACCCGACCCGGGGGCTCATCAATAATGCAGCTCAGGATCTTCCATTCTGAAGGTGCTGCTGGACGGCGATGCCTGATCTTCAGTCCTAGAACAGAGAGAGAGAGAGAGAGAGAGAGAGAGAGAGAGAGAGAGAGAGAGAGAGAGAGAGAGAGAGAGAGAGACTGTGTTGTCTCCGAAGCTGAATCCATACATGGAGATTCACTGTGAACTGCCATTCCACTAATGAACCACAACACAGTGTTATGCTCAAGACCCTCATTGGGGTTTTCATTTTCTGCATAGATTTTCCCATTAGTCTAATGCTCAGCCAAAGCTTGAGATCCACATTGTCTTCTTTATTAAAACCCACCTAAATGGATGTGGCTATAATGAGACTCTTTTTTTTCTCTCCGTCTCCCTCTCTCTTTCAGCCAAAGCGATAAAATGTCAGCTGTGTGTTCGGACAGACAAATATTCCTGCCTTTATTGCAGCCAGTGTTTCTTCTCCGTCCCTCTCTAACTGAATTATTAAATACGCTGAATCTGGTTAAGCAGTGTACATTTTCCGAAAGGTCAGAAAGTTCATTAACTATGGAGAGCCATTGATTGCATCCCTGCATATGTCTCAGAGCTGGGTGTAGGCTTTCTTCCTTGATTGGGGGGGGGGGGGGTACAACTGCTGCACCAGGAATGACATTAGAACAGAGCGGGGACGGGATTGTTGAATGGGCAATTGCTGTCTCTTTCCAAAAGCAATATATAGTATTTACCAACGATGTTACCATTATGACTGCTGTCCTTGCGCACCACAGTGCAGTTCGCTTAAAGATCGTTTTTTGGGGTGGAATAATAATTCCCTCATGAGATGGGTTTGTTTTTCACAATTTTTTTTTTCAGCCAAGCGTCTGATCCATCAGTGTTTCTCAGCCGGTGGAGAAGTGCAGGTTAGATTTGTTTCATACTATACCTTCCACAGAGAAATCCATAATCGCCTTGACAGACCTGGTATCTGTTACACAACAGCCTGTTTGCCTCAATCAGCATGATGCCCGATAAAGATCTGGCCTTTGATTATAATGTGTGCGAAACTACTCATACTTGACACAACTGACTTTGATGGGATCTCATTTGAAATCATATCGGACTCTCTGCAATGAAAGCAAACACCCAATCAGCCAAGATGATTTCATAAGGAAAACGATTGGGTTTCAGCATCATAAATAACTCCTGGTAATCCCAGATTTGTCCGACTCTTCTCATTTGGGCTTGGGGCTCTAAGGAGAGGAGATGTGACAAACATGGTTAGTCCGGCTGTCGCGCCACCTCAGCCCTGGTTTCCCCAGGACCAGGGCTGCTCTCTGTGTTCAGCATGGCAATCGCTGATGGACCTGGTCGGTCATATTCTCCTCACTTTCCTCAAAACCTCTCACATGATAAAACGTGGGAATGATGGTTTCTAGGAGTCCTGCCCTTGACTCAGGCTTGCAGACCAGCCCTCTGGTTGCTACGTCAGTTGTGTGCATGAAAGATGATTCAGGGTGACAAAGTTGGCTGGTGAGTCATCCCAACGCAGTAACAATCCTTTCATTCTATTTGGGAAAAAAAGAAAAGGCCTTTCATGAAGCCATCGCTTAGATACGTCTTAGATATCTGAGCTATGGAGTCATTAGTCTCCTATGTTCTCCAGACAGTGGGACTAACCAGCTCCGTGCGTGTGTGTGTGTGTGTGTGTGTGTCCGAGTGTGTGTATAACATACACACCGAACACTTATAATGTACAATATTCACACATAATATATAAACATGTGTGTTTATGAGTGTGTGTGCATGTGTGTGTATGTATCATATCTGAGAAGGCAGAATACAGAAGTCATTGCCTGCCTGCTGCGAAGACTTCCTACACATGCAATTTTCCAAAGTTGGCGCTCGCCAAGCAATAATTACGTTGAAGTTTTCAATTACACGTCTTCCATTTCATTAAGCAAAAAATGCTTGGCTATTGTATAATTAGATATATGAGCTTACCACCTACATTTAACATAGCGCCTGTTCGACTGACTGATGAGAAACAGAGATTGCTCCCAACGTGTTGGTTTACCGGCGTTCAGTACGCTGCTATAAACTCTGATCAGCGTGACGTTAAGCAGCAGTTAGGTTTTCTGCCCTTTTTCCATTCAGTGGGGTTTTTAATCCACAAGGAATAAAACTGCAAGGGTACACGAAGTGGATGGATCTTTAGGTATATTGCTGCCATGGGAATAACGTTCAGAAAGAAGGAAAAAGAATGTGTATTATTACAGCATCTGATCTCACGTTGGTTTCTTGTCTGATGTGTGTTAAGTTGTTTTGTACTACTATAGATGACTGAGTTATCTTGATGCCTGGTTTATGTAAAAAGTTGAAATGAAACTTGAAGAGAAACTCAAAGGACTTCCACTGATTAAGGTCCTACACACCTGTATATCTCTGTGCCGGAATGAAGCACAGATGATTTGATATGAAGAATTAAACTGTCCGTCATCCTGGTTATCTGGCCATCTTAAGTGGCTGTACCCTGTTACCCTACAGACTAGTGTTTCAGGGCACTGCAATACAATACAAGCCACAAGCATACTCCACTGACATGTCGTTTGGCCTGTTGGTGTCACAATCCCGACAACAGGTTTCCAGACAGCCCCCAGAGGGATGGTCTCAGAGGAGAGGTATGTGTTACAGATCATTCAGGAATAACGGGAATCATTTGTTCCAAGTCAGCTGTGTGTGGCTCACTTTATGACTTATATGCCCCTGCCATCATTTTACTGTGTAAAAAAAAAAGAAGCATGGTTATGTAGTTTCTACATACCGTTCAGGTTTTAGATTCTGCCATCAGAAAGTGAAAACTGGTTGAGGGAAAATAATTTGATGACTTTGACCTGGTTAAGACCAGAGTCTACATGTCCTGAATTGGTCTCTACAGGTGACAGGGTTTGTTCTGCGGTGAAGACCACAGGTAAGGGAGTGATCTGATGATGTGGAGATAAAGTCCCTCAGAGGACAGGTTTCCCAAGGTGTTCATTTCCGAGGTAAAGCGAGCTCCGTTCCGATGTTCACCGGCTCGGTGACAGAATTATTAAGAGCTCATCGTCTTAATGCTCTGTCCCGAGTGTCGCGTTTCGTGGCCCCGTAGGTGCGCCATGCGTGTGTGTGTCAGCGGAAACAAGGCCCTCAGAGATTTTCCACGGGTGATTGAAGAGGGATGCGCCTGCCGTTCGTGTTGACGTCCATTTTTGGATCTGGCCGGTCATGGTCATATCAGACAACGTCTGGACAACGTTTTCCTCTTCTTGGAACGTGGTCGTCGGTTCTCACTCCGATCAATTCAAAGTTGTGCTGCTGTAACTGCATTCCAATATTAAAAGAATGTCAGTGGTCAGTGGTGGAGACGATGCTAATCTCAGCTCGTTTGAGGTCATTTGAACATTAAGTGTTTTTTTTTTCCTCTTTCCTAAAGAATAAGGGGCAAGACCCTTCAAGCCTCTCCTAATTATGTCCATAATAAGATGCGTTCTGCCCGGGGCTCGTTAATGACATTGATCTCTTGCAATATCCCAGCCCATATTCCCTGAGATTATTGGATAAAGAGAAGGGCGGGTTCTCCCCGAGTGGCCGGGCTGACCCCGGTGCCAGGAAGTGGCGGGAGACATGAGTGGGTATTAAATGGATATAATTGACAGTGACCTCGTCTGTCACCCCCCCCCCCCCTCCCCCCACCTCCCCCACAACCCCGCCCCGTTCACATGTCGGGGACGGGGCGGGGATTTACATGTGGACTGGGACGAGCCAGGGAAATGTGGGAGGTGTATCCTGGCATGGTGGGGGTGCGGGGCGAGGGGAGGGGGGCAGGGGGGGGGCCTCCTGGACCGTCTGAAGAGGGCACAGCCGCCCCTGTGATAGCCCGGCGTTCTGCTGATGATTTAACCTGTTTACGCTCCTGTTTCGCCCGCGAGACAAAAATGCTGCCTCCCCCTTCCTCAGTTACTACGCACTAAATTCTAAAAAATATATTTTTTAGACGCTACACATGTTATACATCGTTGGAAAGCTACGATTCTTGTGCTTCCATTGAAATAAACCAATTCAAGATCAAGTCGCAATAGCAAGCAAAGTCAACGTCTTTTTCCGGTGAACATTCCTTCAACAATGCCAAAGAAAAAAGTTGTACTCACCCTAAGTTGTTCAAATAGGTCCAGGTGTGCAAATCATGCCATCAAAACTTGATCTGCGTAAGTCCCAAGGGTTCAAAGTATCTAACCATGTAAAGTAATTCGTCCAAATACAATGTTTTACGTTCATGAATAGCCATTATCCTTTGTTTCATTATGCAAGTTAGCCGACGGAAGAAACAACTTGTTCACATAAAAGTGTTATTTTCTCCGATTTATCAACGGAGTATTTACAAAATGAAGGTCTCAAAATGTCCGTTGAACCCTCCCCTTTTGATTGACACCTTGTTCGACCCAATAGGAGCTTCCATGCCCCGTTGACAGCCCTCTAAAGCCAACTAGGTCTGTGCGTCCTGCCCCCCCCCCGCCCCCCCCCCCCCACACTCGTTCTAAACAAATTTCTCGAACTGGCTTCGACTGGCTCTGAAATTAGCTCGTTAGCCTTGTAGCTGACAGCTAGCTGAAAATGCCAATACCTCATTTGTATGCGTCTGTGGAGCCTTCAAAATAACAGTCGATTGCGCAATATGGTTGACAGAATCAGTGTTCTTTGTGCGCCAATCCTTGGAATCAGATAAAGCACTCCAATGTGTTCATGCTTCAGTTTTTGTGTTTCAGTATTACTAATTAGGGATTTAGCTATTATATATGATATTTCTAAGTACCAGAGATGGGCCAGAGATAACAATTATGAAAAATAATACCTTTTTATTTGACCTTGACCTTGGTTACAAAGGGTCATTTTGGAGTCTCCAAAAGACCCTTTTAGAAAATTCCTGGATGTACTCTTATAAAAACATGTGTCAAATATGAATATATTGTGGTATTATGTTTGACTTTTGATTTGAATTGGGTAAGGCTTCAACCTGTGGTCCAATTTAGTCTTCCAGATAATACCTACCACCTCTAGGCCTCTTCAGGCCTCTGTTTTCAAAACAAAATCTAGGCGGAAATAGAAATTTTCACTTTCCTTGTGTTCAAGCTTCTATTACTCAACACTAGAAGGACTGACAGGGGTCCTGACAACAGGGGACATAACTTCAGAGTGTCAGCTTTCAAAAGAGATCATTTACATGCATGTACTCCAAATGGTTCAAGAACAGCTTCCAATTTACTTTGGGTATGCTGTTTAGGCGTTTTCAGGCAAATTTAACAGGAACATGAAAAGGTTAATATGCACGTCCTGTCATAAGTGGAGGCTGGAGAGCCCCGCCGGCCATTACTTCCTCTTTGATTTAATTCTCTGTGGCCGATTTCAAAATGGCCAAAGTCCTCTTCTCCATTTGCGAGTGCTTTGTGCATATTTGATTGCATTAACAACTGCTTATAGCTTTGCCTTGTCCCCCCACCCATTTTCTTTCAGTAAGTGCAGTGCATGCTGGTAAGAGCTCGCTGAGCATGTTTCCTTATTGATCAGGTGGGGGTCATGACCTTAGCCCTAATCCATTTGTGTGATGATCTGGCAGGATGATTTGAGGTGACATTACCTCAACATGCTGAATGCTGCAGTGACACTGGGAGTGGCATGGCCCCGTCCCAATGCTACATCTGCAGAGTCTTGCTGATGTGTCGGCCGGCAATATGAGGTCATTTAGAATTGCTTTAGAAAGTAGTAAGAATTGAATGCCATTGATTACATTGCATCGGAAAATTGGTTACTCTGCCCACGCTGTACCAGAGGTGTCTGTTTGGACAGTGGGGCCTGTTGGCACGGTGACATGGAAAGTTGTCCTCTGTAATCAGCACCACCCAGACTGCCGTGACTTCTGACAACCTTCTCCTGGTCAGTCAGTGTCCTGGTCAGACAGTGTCCTGGTCAGAAGGTGCCCTGGTCAGACAGTCGCCTGATAAGGTAGGTGTCCTGGTCAGAAGGTGCCCTGGTCAGACAGTCGCCTGATAAGGTAGGTGTCCTGGGATCTCAGACGTTTCTGAGATGTGTTACAAACACTGCACCGGTCCAGCTATTCCAGCTACATACATTCACCCTATTTCAGTCTGTGAGTGCAACGTGGCCCCTCTCCACAGTGCAGCAGGGGAACATTTGTTGAAATGGCAGAGGGGGATGTCGAGTTTCCTGTCTCCGCAGAGTAGTAGACCACAGCAGGGGTGGCCAGAATTATGTACCTGTCAACCAACACAGGCATAGGGTGGAAACAGATTACTTTAGAAGATGACGAATGACCCGGGCAGAATTTGACACACGAGGCGGGGTTGGAGTTTATCTTCAGGGCATGAATGCCTGCCAGCTAGGCTTCCAAGGAACTTTCATCTCTCCTCGCCGGCGCTCGCCTCCGATTTGCGCGTTGGGGGCGTGACGCGCGCCAGGCCAGTGCTCGTTCTGGGCGTCGGTTCGAGGAGGAAGCGGGGGGTCTCGGGGAAAACGGTCGTGGGAGCCACGGTGATGCAATGTTCCGCGGCACCATGACTCCGGGCTCCTTGATTAGTCTGTCACTTGTGTGTGTGTTTGGGGGTGGGGGGGGGGTGGGGGGGGGGTACAGGGACTCCCAAGCCTAAGTAGCAGCACTACTCCCAAGCAGTCGAGCCAAAGGAAGGCCTCTTTATTGGGAATAATCCATCAGTGTGATCTGATGAGGTGCTGATAAATGATTAACCCCGGGCTACATGATAAGTAGCTTATTAAATGTCAGAGATATGTGATCCGCATGGGGCGATATTACACGCCGCGGCTCAGCTCTTTACACAGCATCTGGGGCAAACTTCATTACAGAGATGTGCTGCTGTACGCGGAAATAAAATAAATAAGGAAAATAAAAAAATCAAAGGCAAACTAGTGAGAGAAAACACTATCGATGTGGTTCTGAGGATCTGATTACAACCCTGCTGCTTCCACGGTTTTTACTAATGACTAACTTGTACTTGCGAGGTTTGTCTGGAGGGACATAGAGAGAGGTAGAGAACGAGTGAAACAGAGAAAGAGATGCTACTGTATATATTCTAAAATAGAGCACAGAGATATAGGGAAAGATTGAGAAAGATGGAGCATGATTAGGAAAGAGAAAGAGAGAGAGATGCCAGAGAGATACTAGAGAGATGGAGAGAGTGTTGAGAGAGCAAGAGAGAGAGAGAGAGAGAGAGAGAGAGAGAGAGAGAGAGAGAGAGAGAGAGAGAGAGAGAAGAGAGAAAAGGCTACTAGTGCCATCTCTGTCAGTTGGGGGGCTTGCCCTAGAGGGAAAACGTCAGCACTGTCGATGGGAAGGAGGGCTTGATGTCACAATGATAGGTTTGTGTAATGGGCACTTTGACAGCACAACTACAGCCTTCGGTGAATCATATAGGCCACCATGTAATTCATGTTTGTGCGTTTGCGTATTATTTATAGAAGGGACATTGGAGCCTGTTGGACCCTGGTCATCTCTGTTAATAAGGCAAATTACGTTTATCTGACAAATCGAAATGCAATAACGTCTTTTGTGGACAGTGCCATATTCTTTGTCCAAACTTCCGTTCCTCGTTAAGAGCTGGAAACCAACCCAGTTTCCAAAGACAGGCGTCATTTAAACACCTGAGCCTGGCCTGAACAGATCTTGACAGATAGAGAGAGATTAATCTCTGATGCCTAAAACCCCAGTGCCCCACCTACGCCATTAAAAATTCATAAGACGTATTGAATCGGTGTGGAAATCCCAAAATATATGCAATTTGATCAAGCAGGGATTAAAAGCGTCATTGTGCTTGTCAATAAGGGAGGCCCAGCATTGCAGAGGTATCATATTGACTGCTGAGTATTAATACTGAGTGTCCTATCGGGCCATCAGCTGATTGTTTGGAATGTAAATGATGCTGCTGATGGCTCTGGTGACGGATGGCTTAAATTCCAATTAATCAATTGCTTCATCAGTTTCCCTAATTCAGATCAAATATCTCCAGAGTGCACCGTCTTCTTTCAGTGGTATTAGGAGAAATAAATGTTTGGAGGTAATTTACATCAATCTTGTGTACATGCCAATAACCTCACAGGCCCAGCATAGGTTGAGGTCTTAATGTCTTAAGTGTGTGTGTGTGTTTGTTTGTGTGTGTGTGTGTGTGTGTTTGTTTGTGTGTGTGTGTGTGTGTGTGTGTGCGCGGCCAGGCATGTGCAGGCACAAGTGATTGAAGGTCTGACTGAAAGTGAGATCTACGAAATACTCAAGCATTTGTTCAAGTAAAATGTTGTAAAAAGCAAATCTTTTTATTAAAACATCAACTTGCAAAAGATCTGTACTTGTTGTTAATTTGTCCAAGTACAGTCACACGCAGCCTAATAATTAATGTTACTTTAGTTTACTTTACTTCCTTTTTGTGTTTTTGACTTTACAACGTTTTTGTGTATGCGTGTGTGTGTGTGTGTGCATGTTTGCTGGCATTTGTGTGTGTTTCATGTGTACTTCATGCAACATGAAATGCTGAAGCGAGGGCTTGGTATGTCTCTTCTGCTGGTCATAGCTACTAATATTACACTTCTGGTACCTGGTTATGACATATAGCCATGTGATCTCTGCTGTAACAACACATGGCTAACCACAGAGTCATGTGACACACGCTGGGCTTTTGTGAAGCCTACACATATCGGCCCCATCTCATAACCCCAGCTGCCATCAAAGCTCTCCCTGCACGACAAGCCTTGTCAATTATACAAAATAAAATCAAGTATTCATAAGTAGCCTGTAATGGGATATTGGCTGACAGATTGAATAATTCAGTTTTGCTGAGGCTTAACTGGCATTAGTTTGTAGCTAATGGTCACCTTTGTAAAAAATTCATTGGAGACAATGCTAGAGCGAGGAGATAGGCATAATTACGGCTCCTTCATTTACTTTAGTTCCCTGGCAAATTAAAAGCTAGATTCCAAGGGGCTCTCGCCCATGTAGGCATGCCTGCACAGGCAGGGAGAGGTACTGTAATTTGATTTATGAATTTGATCCCACCCAACCCCTGTGTTTCATTCATCAATGTTTCAGAGGGAGCAATTATGCATTGTGCCACAGCTCCTCACAGCTCCATTCTCCCACCCTGAACATCTTTGTCAGAGGACGTGTAATGGCATTGCTAAATATTCCATAATAGCACCGACCTGGCCTCTCTCACGCCCAGCTATTAGCGCGCCCTTCTCATCCAATTGGCCCCCTCGTTTCGAGTAATTGCCCCCGACCAGGGTAGACGCCGGGGGTACGGCCGGGGGGCCTCGCAAGGACGCAGGGAACATCATCGTTCCATGTGTGTGACTTGTCATTTTTATTGTCCCTCTGTTGTCGCGTGGGATCAACTCCCTCTCTGCCATCTGTCTTCGAGTCCAGACTCATCTTCGGCGGTGGTGAGGGTGGTGGTGGTGGTGGTGGGGGGGGGGGGGCTGCCATCTTGGAAAGCCTCAGTCCTCCTGCGCTCCGGTACTTTAACTGTACACACCATCATTTGAAAATGTTTTCAGTTCTTTTTCTGAGTGAGTTCTTCATGTCATTCATACCGTACATGATTTCAGTTATGTTTCGGAATATGTGCCATTGACAGGATCCTAAAGAGGTTAAAAGATTTCAAGGCCCTTGTCATTTTCTTAAACATTTTTAAGCATGCTTTTGAGACCTCGGTGTAATGTAAAAGGCCCTGTGATGACATAGAAGAACAAGGAACAGAGATATGAGACATTTCAGAATACAACACAGAAAAAACCCACCGCAACAGATACTATAATTTGCTTTTTATAGAAGGCTTCGCAGACATTCTTCAAATAGCCAACAACAACAAGGCCCATTCTATCATTACATGTATTTTGCCCCATCTTATTATCATCCCATAATATCAGATATTTTATAATTTACATCCAATACTGACAATCTACTGGGCATGACGGGGTGGTCAGCAATGCCGCCATTGTGAGAGTGCTGAAGACAGGCAGCGAGGCACACTCTGGAGCACCGACAAATGCTTAGCGGTCGTGAACTACATCGATCTGGGGTATAATTCTCTATGAAATTGATGGATGAGGGCAGCCATTGACAGAAAGGCTAAAGACCACTTTGAGATGTCCCTTGTGAATAAGTATGATGGAAAATAGATTGTTGAAGAAGATTTATGTTGGTTCTCGGGCTGCCACTGGAGAGAGCTGCCTACCCCGGGTCTGACCGATCAAACATGCCATTCCCTGCAGATTAAACACATGCACATATGCATGCACGCACATGCACACTCACACACACTCACACACACTCACACGAGTATGCAAACACACACGCACACGGGAAAACATGCAGCACCTGGTTCTATTCAACTGGCAGCTCACTGTTGATTAGCTTGCTCGCTAACATAAAGCTACAGGGGCACACTTCAAACATGAACATATATACCAATCAATTACTGCCCTGGATAATCCTGAAACATAATACTCTGGAACAGTCTTGTTGAACAAAAAAGGAAAGAATGACTTTTGGCCTTCTTTTTCCATTTTGATAGCAAACTTTTAAGAATAACATCAGGTGTAAGCAGCTAAGAGGGGGCCAAGCAATCCAGTAGGGCAGACTCGCCATGGCAACTTGATCTGAATAAACTGGCTGCAAACACTGATTGGGATTTTTATATCAGGTGACAAAAGACTGGATGTAGACATTTCTAACGATTTTACGTAACATACAATTCTAGGGCCTGCAATAGACTTCAAAGACAGAAAAAGCATAAGAATGAAAACATGTAGATACTCAGCGGGTGCTTATGCGGCTTCTCTTCCTGGCCCCCCAAATTAACTCATTTTAACACCTTCCACTTCTGTTGTTCAGTTGAGTTTGAGTTTCTATTGAACATTGAGACAGGATGTGTTATTTAGACAATACAGCCAGCGCTTCCTGTCAAATGCTTTATAGTGATACAGTGTGTGTATAGTCAATATAACTTATCGTTACTCTCAATTCCTCTCATAAGTCCATGTTACTATTTTGTGTTGTACAGCTAGTACTTCTCAGATGTATGCCTGTAGTATTTCAGCAGACATGCATTTACCATCTGAGCTTGAAATAGAATAACTAGTAGTTAGCTCAGTCTGTTGTGTAGTATTACAATATGTGGTGCGAGGAAGCTTCTAGTGCCTTGGCTTGAGAGTGACAATTGTATCAAGCTAGCTAGCTCTATTCTTTCTGGATGAGCACCATGTCAGACTAGCTAACTGGGTATTCTGTCAGGATAGCTAGCTGCTAGACATATCTTTTTGACGAGGTATTCTGTCAGGCTAGCTAGTTTCTAGCCAGGCCTCTGTGACGGATTATTGCCTGCCAACAGTGTAATCAGATAATACCACTGAGAGGTCAAAGCACTGCAGGGTTTAGCTTCAGATTTCTCTCACCTTTTAGAAAAACAATTTAAAATTCCAATGGGAACTAGATGAGAATGTGGTTTGTTCTTACGGACCAAATAAATTATTGTTTGTGTAATGGGTTGAATTATTTTATTCCTTTAGCAGACTATTTCATTCAAAGCGACACAAATGTCAAATGACACAAATGACACAAAAGTCTGTATGCACAAGGTGCATACAGACTCTTAAGTAATAAATAGGTGATCATGGACCAGAGAAGCACAGTTTCAACGTTTCAGTTGAAAGTTCTGACAAGGAACGGTCTAGTTTTAACCAGACAAAGTTCACATTATTGTCATTTTATTGTGCTATTAGTAATTAAAGTCTATTGGAGCCACAGTCATACTGTATATCTGCCTTATGATTGTTCAATTTGCAGCCTACTATAGCTTGACCCAGTGCAGCTGAATGAGGTCTGTAACGAAAGAGACCAAACCTGGTTACCCAGCAGATGTTGTGGTCTGTAGATGTTCAAACACTCTGGTTCCTGGTGTGAGAGTTCCAGTGTAGGTGCTGACCTGGGCTTAAGTGGGCATGGCCATGAGGGGTAGTGGTTCACTTGGCTCCTCTCTGGACCAGGGGCCCAGTTTCATGCTCCATTAGACAGGAAGCTGCTTGTAGAAATCTGCTCTCAAACCCTCAGCCTCCCCTCTGCAGCTCTGGCAGTGCAGAAGCAGTGTGGACCTCCCTTGGTCTAATTCACACAGTACTTAAGTACTATGTAGTTAAGTTCTTAAGATGTTGTGGTTTTTTAATTTTGTTCATAGTTTACACATTGGGTTTCCTTATTCTGAGTAAATTAAGATCTCATGTTTTTGTCATTGACTTAAATAATATTGTATCAACAGTGAATGCACCTATAATAATTATGAGGTGGAGTATGGCTGGATGTACTGTACTGTATCCAACTATAATACTCACAATGTGGTACAGGTTTAACTCCTAGATTAGAAGACTGAGAAAAATGGGAGACTATACGCGATCCCTCATGTTCGGGTTAACCTCTGTGTCACTTCTTGTGTGGGCTCTGCCTCCAGTCCTCCAGCCTCTCTCCAGACCCTTCCCATGATGCCATGCTGGCAGGGGTCCTCTCCCTGTTTACCCTATCCTCTTACGACAACATGACCCCTGACCCCCAACAGGACATAACTACAACAATTAGCCGCTGAAAAACTGTTCCTGCAGACGATGTCTTCCAAGTCCAGGCCTCCTCAGTGTCCTGCTGTCATCAGGCAAACCTCGGAGGGGGAGGGGGGTGCAGGGGTGGAGGGGGGAGGGGGTTGTCTTGGTAGTGTTGATGTTTGGTTTGGCAATCATTACCACACAGCCAGTGTCATCGACCTTCAACCAACCAAAGCCCGGGAACAGGATACAGTGGAGTCCACGGTGTCTTACTGCCTATATATCTTGAAAAACGACTTTTATTTTGAAGAAGTAATTTGTGAAGGCCCTTATAGACATACAATTTGACCCTAAATGATCAAATGTCACAAAGACAGAGAGGAGATTGACCCGCTTTGAACATGCACAAAAAAAAGGCAATTTCCATAATGTATGACCTGTAATTAGGTGAGGGGTCATGGTGAATGTTATGGGGCAATGTATCCGCATGACCTGCACTACTAATTGGGGCACGCCGCAAAACCTGGTCATACACACTGATCAATGAATATACATTGATCAGTGAATCATGAACATTCATATCATTATTATTGCACCAACAGCCAAGAAACATCTTTAGCTGTTGTTCTCTGGTGTGGGTAATATGTATTCTGGGTATAGTTTCAAGACCTTCATTCTCTCTCTCAGTCCTACCTTAACTGTCAAGGTCTACACTAGCTATTTTAGTTCCGAACAGTACAACAGCCTTGGTGTGAACGCTTGCAGGGGGTTTCGTTTGTTGGCGGGCTCAACACTTCAGCCCTAGTCTCACCGCCTGTCAGGTTGCTGAGCGGTTAGGGAATCAGGCTCGTAATCTGAAGGTTGCCAGTTCGATGCTCGGCCGTGCCAAATGACGTTGTGTAACTTGGGCAAGGCACTTCACCCTACTTGCCTCGGGGGAATGTCCCTGTACTTACTGTAAGTCGCTCTGGATAAGAGCGTCTGCTAAATGACTAAAATGTAAATGTAGTCTGGAAAATTGTACTTGCATTCTGCGAAGAAACTTCCAGCACTGTGGACACGGTATGTCAAGGTGATGAGACAACCTGTCGCACAGAGCCATCATCTTACCCCGTGGCGTAACCTGAACGCGTTTCGGGTCAGAACCGCGGTACCCAGCATCCTTAACCGGCGTGCCCTCTCAGGAGACACTGCGTGTCTGCGGAGGAAGGGATGACACCGTCCGAGATCTCCACTGCAGATTTTCTTGTCTTTCCCCGAGGCACTTAATGTGATCAGAGAATTAAAATTGCAGCGGGGTCATTAAACGATGCGGACACGACACGGGGGGACGCGGCGGCGGCGAGCTTGGGTTTCCGGAGCGCCTCGTCTGTCATATCTGACGCTTTCCAATCCTCCTTTCACTCTCTCTCTCTCTCTCTCTCTCTCTCTCTCTCTCTCTCTCTCTCTCTCTCTCTCTCTCTCT
The DNA here is from genome assembly GCF_963692335.1 of Osmerus eperlanus. Lineage (NCBI taxonomy): Eukaryota > Metazoa > Chordata > Actinopteri > Osmeriformes > Osmeridae > Osmerus > Osmerus eperlanus. The sequence continues at coordinate 13,581,801 of NC_085024.1, forward strand.
CTCTCTCTCTCTCTCTCTCTGCCTTTCCTCTCTCTCTCTCTCTCTCTCTCTCTCTCTCTCTCTCTCTCTCTCTCTCTCTCTCTCTCTCCCTCTCTCTCTCTCTCTCTGCCTTTCCCTCCCTCTCTCTCCCTCTCTCTCTCTGCCTTTCCCTCCCTCTCTCTCTCCGTGGATTTCTACTCTGGCTGAGTATGGCCACCCCTCCTCCTCCTCCCCCCCTCCTTCTCTCTCTGTGTTTAATGTGATCAGGTTAGATTTATTTAGGTTCATGAGGCCATGGGGACGATCCTGTAATTGAAGGGCTGACGCAGAGTATGAAAAGGTCCG